>NC_142955.1:14585406-14737906 GCF_046866305.1 Octopus bimaculoides | reverse complement strand
AGAGATGTTCACGATTTGGTTGCTATTTCTAGAATTTAAAAAGAAAGAAAGGCTGAAAACTGCTAACTGCTTATATATACATAAGGTGGCTCAAAAAGCATATACTTCCCCCGCCCCCGCGTTGGGAAGTTGAAACTGACCAATAACTGCAACTAATTTGGCAAACCATTAGGTCATGTGACTTGATGCTAAAGAAAAACACTTGGTCATCAGAACTGACCAATAACTGCAACTGATTTGGGTCATCAGTTATTGGTCAATTCTGGTGACCAAGTGCTTTTCTTTAGCATCGAGTCACATGACCTAGTGGTTTGCCAAATTAGTTGCAGTTATTGGTCAATTTCAACTTCCCAACGCGAGGAAAAAATGTATATGCTTTTTTGAGCCACAATGCTTATATAAACAGTTAGTAGTTTGCAGCCTTTCTTTTTAAATTCTAGAAACAGCCCCTACACGCCTGCATTAGAAACTATATTCTTAATGAGATTCAAGTCATAACAAATAGCATGACATCGACTATCGAATTCCTTGCGTCTGTAGAGCTAATACGAAATTCATCCGAGTGCTACAACGACTGGATGTTCCTGACACCGAGGAAATGAGTGTGCGAAGGCATGATGTGGAAATGTCCGGCTTGCAGGCGCAATCACAGTTTACGAGAAAATGCATTAGACAGTATTATACTGGGATCTTTTTGGTTTGACGGGCAACACTTGTTTTCTTAACGAAACACTTTCAAACTTGGGATACTGTTTAATTTACCACTTCAAAAATATTTTTTACGAATTCCATAAAATGCGTTGTATAGTCCCACAGATCTTTAATTTAGCTTTAAAATTAATAAAAATCAATGTCATATTTCTTTCTTTCGCATTTCCTTTCATCAAGTGTTAATTTACATTTCTTTGTTTGGTACTACTTAAGAAGAGTGGACTCGACACGCGCAGTGGTACGCGCACCCTCACCAGTCAGTAGACGGACGAACGTACACGCGCAAGTCAGTGGCACCCGCGATAAGAAAAACAAACCCTGCACATGTATAAATATGTGTAATTTGTAAATCGGGGGTGGAGGATTTTGTGTACTCTCATCATGCTCTTGAATCTGCGTTTTGCATTTTTCCAGTAACATTCAACTGAGTTTCTTTGAAGGGGAAAACTGGTGGGTGAATGTTTTCAGAACTTTCTAAAACATCTTTCAGAATGGTTCACTTACAAATAACATTTTATTTCATTATTTTCACTTTTCTTTATGACTACTTTTGAGTAAGATTTTATTTCAAAATTTATTTGTATTATTATGTAGATAGATAGATAGATGAAAATTCCCCCTCCCCCAATTTACAGTTTACACATTTTTATACATGTGGAGGGTTTTTTTTTTTTTTATCGCGGACAAGAATACATTCACAGACACATAACAGTCTTCTTCCAGTTTTCATTACCAAATCCACTCAGATGGTTTTGGTTGCACTGATGCTATAGCAGAAGACACTTGCTAACAGTGCTGCAGTGTGGGACTGAACCCAAATCACACAGTGAGGAATCAAACTTGTTAAAAACTGCCAAGCTATCTTTTGTTAATGTTTGTTGTCTTTTCTTCATTCATGAATATTTTTTTTTTTTGCTCAATATATCAAAAATTGTAGATCCTATGTAAACAACCTGATTGTGATCATAGCTCTCTATGTTGTCACATGATCTGCTAGAAATAATAGCAGTACATCTCCTTTTAATTTCACCTTTCATTTGTGAATATTGAAGACTGTATTGGATGATGTAGTTCTAGATATACAATGCTAGACAGAAGGATAGATAAAAGGCGGTGAGCTGGCAGAAACATTAGCACGCTGGGCGAAATGCTTAGCGGTATTTCGTCTGCCGCTGTGTTCTGAGTTCAAATTCCACCGAAGTCGACTTTGCCTTTCATCTTTTTGGTGTTGGTTAAATAAGTACCAGTTATGCACTGGGGTCGATATAATCGACTTAATCCGTTTATCTGTCCTTGTTTGTCCCCTCTGTGTGTAGAGCCTTGTAGGTAGTAAAGAAATAAGGACAAGATGTTCATAGATGAAATGTCTTCAATCATATTTCTGCTCAGTTAGAGCTGTCTTCAGGCCAAACAACAATGCCATATTTATATGTCTGGAGAAAGAAGAGAGTTATTGTCCACTGTTTTTTAAAGTTTTATCTAAATAATAATATACAATGTGAATGTGTAGCTGTGGTTTACAAACATGTAAATTACACAGAAGATTCTGTGATGTAAATTTTAATACATTAAAAAGTTCAGTTGTTCAGGTAAATGTTTATTTCTAAAGGTTATCTCTACAGAAATGTAAATGTTCCACTGTTCAATCTGTATTTTCAAAATAGTCTCTATATCTTAGATTCTTGTTTCTTTATTATTTCAGAATATCAGATGACATTGGCATAACAGAAAATATACAAAGCAGATATATTACATTGTGTCTATAAATATGTCATAGATTTCTATGAAATATTTGTTCTAATCTGATATTATTAGCAGCATTTTTGCACTTCACTGATTGGAGTGCCAAGAAGATGAGATTGTGTACTAAGTAAACTTGGATACAAGTGTTGCTAGAGAAAGAAACCAGTGGAAGTATTTGTAAGATTAAACAATAAGAAGAAACACAAGAAAAGTATATTTACATTGTGATTTGACAAAAATAATAATGGAAAAGAATGAGAAGCTTAAAGAATTGATTTCCCATGAAGATGTGATAAAAGGGAGAGGAAAGTTATCATATGATTGTGATGTCTGTGGTAATCCATTCTCTCAAAATACTTACTTAGATGAACACAAACATATTCATACACAAGAAAAACCATATCAATGTGATATTTGTGGTAAATCATTTGTTGAATGTCAAAAATTAACTTTACATAAACGTATTCACTCAAAAGAGAAGCAGTATCATTGTGATGTCTGTGGTAAATCATTCTTTGAAAATAGTGCCTTAACGAAACACAGACGTATTCATACAGGAGAAAAACGATATCATTGTGATATCTGTGGCAAATCTTTCACTGAAAATAGCAGCTTAACTACACACAAACGTATTCATACAGGAGAGAGACCATTTCACTGTAATATCTGTGGTAAATCATTCTCTAACAGTAGTCACTTAATTGTGCATAAACGTATTCATACAGGCGAGAAGCCATATCATTGTGATATTTGTGACAAATCATTCACTGTCAGCAGTTCTTTAACTACACACAAACGTCTTCATTCAGGAGGGAAACCATATCATTGTGATATCTGTGACAAATCATTCACTTTCAGCAGTTCTTTAACTGAACACAAACGTCTTCATACAGGAGAGAGACCATATCATTGTGATGTCTGTGGTAAATCCTTCAATAAGAGTGATACTTTAACTAAACATAAACGTATTCACACAGGCGAAAAACCATTTCACTGTGAAATCTGTGGCAAATCATTCACTGAAAATTGCAGCTTAACTACACACAAACGTATTCATACAGGAGAAAAACCGTATCATTGTGATATCTGCGGCAAATCATTCGCTATCAGTTGTGCTTTAACTTCACACAAACGTCTTCATTCAGGAGACAAGCCATATCATTGTGACATCTGTGACAAATCATTCACTCTCCGCAGTTCTTTAACTGAACACAAACGTCTTCATTCAGGAGAGAGACCGTATCATTGTGATGTCTGTGGTAAATCCTTCAATAAGAGTAATACTTTAACTAAACATGAACGTATTCACACAGGCGAAAAGCCATATCATTGTGATATCTGTGGTAAATCATTCACTGTAAATAGCAGTTTAATTACACACAAACGTATTCATACAGGAGAGAAGCCATATCATTGTGATGTTTGTCGTAAATCATTCTCTAGCAGTAGTCATTTAACTGTACATAAACGTATTCATACAGGTGAGAAGCCATATCATTGTGATATCTGTGGCAAATCATTCTCTGAAAATGGCAACTTAACTGCACACAAACATATTCATACAGGCAAGAAGCCATATCATTGTGATGTCTGTGGCAAATCATTTAATGCAAGTGGTAAACTAATTATGCACGAACTTATTCATGCAGGAGAGAGAGTGTAACATTGTGCTATCTGTGGTAAATCATTCACATTGTTCTCTATAAATAGTAACTTAACTAGACACAAGTGTATTCACACCAGAGAGAAACCATATCAAAGTGATGTCTACTAAATCATTGTCTGACCATTATGCCTTCACTTCATACAAATGTGAAGCTATTTCACTGATAAATTATTCACTGAAAATAGTAAATTAACTGCACACAAATGTATTCATACAGGGGAGAAAGGAAAAGGCTACTTTGTATGGATTCTTTTGTAAACTTTTTTTAAAAAATATTCCTGTGTATCATGTAACTGACATTACGACTCTGAAAAAATGCTTTTCCAGAAATTCGAGTTTCTTTTTGTCTTTTTTTGAAAAATTTCTCCCAGCTTCCTCCTTTACTTCCATTCCCGTTTCATTTCCCATGATGTAGGGACCTCTATACTGAAATTCCTCCTGGCAACCCTACACATGGCTTTGTTAAGTATCACTTCCTAATTTACTGTATATTTATTCATTATTAAATTTTAAATACTTCACCCCTTAAATGTGTTAACAGTTAGGTATGTTAGGGGTTCTTTCAAACACAGAAATGCAGCAAAATTGTCAAATATATAAAAAAACAATGACCTCCAGTACGAAATCGAAGACACCACAAAAACATGGGGCATATCTATGGTCTAGGGCCCTACAACAGATTATATTCTCTTAACTTTCTGAAGAATTGGTTTTTAAATTAAACTTAGCAGCTTTCAAGGGTCTAGATTACAATTATCTTAACATAACTGATGAAAAAAAGTTTTCCAAGTAGATTGTGATCCTTCTCAACTCCACTCTGCTTTTGTCAGAGTCATATCCCATGAAATTAGGAAGAGAGTTGGCCTAGATGTGATGTACTTTCGTTTTGTGCTAACTTCCTAGTAAGGTAAAATTTCAACAAATTTGCTGACCATTCGCATTGTTATATTCCTCAAAATATTCATCCAAATTTCACAACTGCGCTAACAAAATGTTTCTTTTTGGATGATCCTCTCAAATAAGAAGTAAAGTAGATATTACATTTAGATACTTTCAAAAATCCATAGTGATACCCATTACCATTTAACCAGATGTCATAAATACACAGAAAAACGTACAATCACAATAGAATGCTACTTAAAGGGAGATAACAAGTCTTATCTGCTAATAGTATTACAGATGAAAAATGCGCATGCGCAATATACATACCTTCGTTTCTTGGCATCAGATTAGAAATGTTCGTCGCATGAATATCTCTTCATCATCTTTTAATTCGTTTCTCAACCAACACACACAGTTTATAGTAACTATGTCCATATCAAGCATTCACGTAAGTATTAAACAACGAAAAAATTCAATCTTTTATCTTAAACATTGTAGACGTTCGGTTTTTGAAATGTTGATTCTTTGTGTCTCTTCTGTCTTTTATGGAAGAGAGATATCCATGATTTGGCTGCTATTTCTAGCTATGGAAGAGAGATGTCCATGATTTGGCTGCTGTCTCTAGATGCAGACGACAAATGTCTATGATTTATGCAAGATTTGGCTATTTCTAGGTATGGTAGAGAGATGTATATTATTTGCGCGAGATTTGGCTGCTATTGCTAGCTATGGAAGAGAGATATCCATGATTTGGGCTAGATTTGGCTGTCATTTCTAGCTATAGATGAGCGAAGTCTTTGATTTGTGCGATATTTGGCTGCTATTGGTAGCTATGGAAGAGAAATAACCATGATTTGTGCTAGATTTGGCTGCAGATCGGATATGTTTATGATTTGTGCGATATTTGGCTGCTATTTCTAGCTATGGAAGAGAGATGTCCATGGTTTGTGCGAGATTTAGCTGCCGATGAGATATGTTTATGGTTTATGCGAGATTTGGCTGCTATTTCTAGTTATGGAAGCTAACTTGTACACTCTCCATTGTTGTCACCTTAGTTTGTTGTGTGCTTTTGTGTCAGCCTCTAGCAACCAAAGCCTCGTGAGTGAATTTGGTAGACAGAAAGTGAAAGAAGCCAGTCTACACATCTGTGTATTTGTATTTCTCTCTGTTCACTAAAATCGCTTGAAAACCGGTGTTAATTTGTTTATGTCCCCATAAAAAAGCAGCAGTTGGGCCAAAAAGAAACTGCTTGAATAAGTGCCAGGCTGAGAAAATAAGTTCTGGAGCCCATTCGTGTTTTACTAAAAACTTCAAGTCCGTGCCCCAGGATGGTCGTATTCTAATGACTGAAACAAGTTAAATATAACGTGTGTGTGTTTGTGTATTTATGCACTGGGCGAGCAGAATGAGGTGTTTTTATTGTACTTTTGATTTTGAGACAAAATATATTTTTTACGAATGTTCACTTCCTTACAAAGACTGTATGAGCTAAGCACACGGCCTTCCCTAAATGCATTAAAAGGCAGTATAACATAATCTGATCGCTATTTCAGAAAATTATCGCTGTTATCTGAACATGTAAAAGAGAAATTTGATTGGGGCAAAATGAGTAAGGCAAGATAATGTTAATCTGTTGCTTCAGTTCTCCAGCAAAACCGACTCATACAGGTCAATATCAGTTATTTGACATCAGAAACATGACAAATGCATATATACACAACCACACATAGATAAACAGGCCTGCAGAGGCACTTCAAACAACTATCTTCTCCTGTAGCCCAGGGCTGAGTAAAGCCTTGTGAATAGATTTGATAGACTGAAACTGAAAGAAGCCCACCATATGTACATATGCAAGCATAATGTTTTTATATATGTGGGTAGGTAGGAATGTATATATATGTGTGTGTGTAAGTAGATATTTATACATTTATAAATATATGGATGTATATCTTTTATCTTTTACTTCTTTCAGTCATTAGACTGCAGCCATGCTGGGCCACCGCCTTGAATGGTTAGTCGAATGAATTGACCCCTGTACTTAGTTTTTTATTGGTCTCTTTTGCTGAACTGTTAAGTTTGGGAGATGCAAACATCTTGACACTGTTTATCAAACCGTGGTGGAAGACAAACACAGACACACATACATTAATATGTATACATATATATGATGGGCTTCATTAAGTTTCTGTCTTCCAAATCCACTAAAAAGGCTTTGGCCGGCCCAAAGCTATACTAGAAGACACCTGGCCAAGATGCCACACAGTGGGACTGAACCTGGAACCATATAGTTAGGAAGCAAGCTTCTTACCACACAACCACACCTGTGCCAACATACATGTATGAATATATATGTATAGATATCTATATATATATATATATATATATAATATGCATAAATTCATTACATTCATATGTATATGTAGACATAATATTTATGAGGAGTAGTCAAAAATTATCTCCACTTTCGTCATAACCTATCTTTATTATTGTCACACTAATAGTACCAACTACTAGTGTGGAGGCGCAATGGCCCAGTGGTTAGGGCAGCGGACTCGCGGTTTCGATTCCCAGACCGAGTATTGTGAGTGTTTATTGAGCGAAAACACCTAAAAGCTCCACGAGGCTCCGGCAGGGGATGGTGGCGAACCCTGCTGTACTCTTTCTCTCACTCTTTCTTCCTGTTTCTGTTGTGCCTGAAATTCAAAGGGGTCAGCCTTGTCACACTGTGTCACGCTGAATATCCCCCGAGAACTACGTTAAGGGTACACGTGTCTGTGGAGTGCTCAGCCACTTGCACGTTAATTTCACAAGCAGGCTGTTCCATTGATCGGATCAACTGGAACCCTCAACGTCGTAAGCGACGGAGTGCCAACAACAACAACAAGTACTAACTATAAGGATGCACACACTAAATATTGAAAATGTAGTCATAGATATACAATGCTACTGCAAAAACAGGATGTTCATGGATAGAATGTCTTTACTCTGCAACTAAACAACATTCTTAAGAGAGAAGAATGTTATTGTCTTCTTATTCTGCAGTTTAATCTAAATAATATTACACAATGTGAAGATGTAGCTGTAGTTTACAAATATGTAAGCACAGAAGATTCAGTGATGTAAATTTTAATACATTAAAAAGATTAGGTAAATGTTTATTTCTTAAGTTTATCTCTATAGAAATGTTGTTAATTTTCTTCTGTTGAATCCGTATTTTTAAAGCAGCCTCTTTATCTTACACTGTTGTTTCTTTATTATTTCAGGATATCAAATGACTTTGGCATCATAGAAGATACATTGTCAATATTTATCATCTTTTGAAACTGAAAGAAAATGATATACAAAGCAGATATATAACACTTTCTATAAATATGTTGTGGATTTCTGTGAAATATTTCTTCTAATCTGATATGATTAGCAAAATTTCTGCACATCACTGACTGGAGTGCTAAGAAGATGAGTTTGTGTGCTTGGATACATTTACATAAATGTTATTAGAGCAGGGAAACAGTGGACAGAAATCAGGAGTGAAAGTATTTGTAAGATTAAATAACAAGAAGAAAAACAAGAAAATTATATTTACATTGTCGATTGAGAAAAATAATAATGAAAAAGAGTGAGAAAAATATAGAAATATATGCAGGAGAAAAACCACATCACTGTGATGTCTGTGGTAAATCATTCTCTGCCAATAGTAACTTAATTGCTCACAAACGTATCCACACAGGTGAAAAGCCATATCACTGTGATATCTGTGGTAAATCATTCTCTGATAATGGTGACTTAACTAAGCACAAACGTATTCATACAGGAGAGAAACCATATCATTGTGATATCTGTGGTAAATCCTTCTCCCAGAGTAATTCTTTAACTTCACACAAGCGTGCTCATACAGGAGAGAAGCCACATCATTGTGATGTCTGCTGTAAATCTTTTATTGAAAGTGGTAAATTAACTGCACACAAGCGTATTCATACAGGAGAGAAGCCATATCACTGTGATATCTGTGGTAAATCTTTCATCCGCAATAATGACATAACTAGACACAGACGTATTCATACAGGAGTGAAACCATATCATTGTGATTTCTGTGGTAAATCTTTCATTGAAAGTGGTAAATTAACTGCACATAACTGTATTCATACAGGAGAGAAGCCATATCACTGTGATATCTGTGGTAAATCTTTCATCCGCAATAATGACATAACTAGACACAGACGTATTCATACAGGAGTGAAACCATATCATTGTGCTATCTGTGGTAAATCGTTCATTGAAAGTGGTAAATTAACTGCACACAAGCGTATTCATACAGGAGAGAAGCCATATCACTGCAATATCTGTGGTAAATCTTTCTCTCAAGGTAATTCCTTGACATCACACAAGCGTACTCATACAGGAGAAAAGCCACATCATTGTGATATCTGCGGCAAATCATTCATTGAAAGTAGTAAATTAAATTCACACAAGCGTATTCATACAGGGGAGAAGCCATATCATTGTGGTATCTGTGGTAAATCATTCTCTGAAAGTAGTAACTTAACTGCACACATACGTATTCATACAGGAGAGAAGTCATATCATTGTGATATTTGTGGTAAATCCTTCTCCCAAAATAGTTCCTTAACTGCACATAAACGTACTCATACAGGAGAGAAACCTTATCATTGTGATATCTGTGGTAAATCATTCCCTGATAATGGTGACTTAACGAAACACAAACGTTTTCATTCAGGAGAGAGACCATATCACTGTGATATATGTGGTAAATCATTCTCACAAAATAGTGACTTAACTAAACACAAACGTTTTCATTCAGGCGAGAGACCATATCACTGTGATATATGTGGTAAATCATTCTCTCAAAGTTATAGCGTAACTTCACATAAACGTACTCATACAGGAGAGAAGCCATATTATTGTGATGTCTGTGGTAAATCATTCACTGAAAGTAGTAATTTAACTAGACATGTACGTCTTCATAGAGAAGAGAAAGGAAAAGATTAATTTCTAATTGTTTCTTCTGTTAACTTCTTTTTCTTAATATTCATATTTTTCATGTAATGGAAATTACAATTCTGAAAATAAAGCATTTCCAAAAATTCCAGTTTTTTTATTTTGTCTTTCATACCTTTTCACACAAGCCTCACTTCCATGCTCCTTTCATTTCCCATGATGTAGGGATCTCTATACTAAAATTTCTCCTCCTTAAACCCTACACATTGTTCGTTGTTTAATACCACTTCCCCAATTTACTATATATTTATTTTTTTATTAGCTTTTAAATACTTCTCAAATATGTTAATGTTAGCATAAGTTATGGCTTTTTCAAACACAGGGATGCAGTAAAGTTATCAAATATTTATATAAACAATGACCTCCTGTACAAAATGGAAGAAACCACAATAGAAGAAGATTCCTCATAACAATAGTTTAGTGCCCCACAACAGAATGTCTACTCATAACCTACTTATCGTTGTTTAAATTAAACTTTGCAGAGATAAGTGTTTGAGGGTCTAGACTACAATTACCTTACTGAAATTGAGAAATGAAATATTTTTATGAGATTCTGACCCTTCTCGACTCCACCGTCTTGTTGTGAGGCTCATAGCTAATTAGGAAGAGAGTTAACCTAAAATAGATGCAGTTTGGTTTTGTGCTAGGTAGAAGTACTACTGATGTTATCTTCTTTGTAAGGCCAGTGCTGGAGAAGAACTTAGCAAAAATTAAACCTCTATACTTGAGATGGAGAAAACCTTTGACAGGTTCCCTCACTTCCTTGTTCAGTGGTTAATGCAGAAGCTAAGGATAGAGTTGTTGGTGTGAGCCATACAAACTATGTACAGGGATGCTGTCAGTAAGATGAAAGTTGGTAATGTGTGTAGCAATGAATTTAGTAAGCAAGTAGGAGTTCCTGATGGATCAGTTCTCACTCCCCTCTAATTTATCATAGACCTTCTAGCCATAGCAGAGGAATTTAAGACTGGATTCCCTTGGCAGCTCCACTATGATGATAACCTTGTTCTTATAGCTGAATTTCTACTAGAATTAGAGAATGAATATAAGGTGTGGATGCAACGTCTGTATTCAGAGGGCCTTAGAGTTAATTTAACAAAACCCAAAGTACTAGCATGTAGGAAAGTAGACAAATCACTAATCTCTTCTAGGAGATGGCCTTGATTGATATGTTGGAAAGGTGTAGGGAGAAATTCCATATGCCGCCTTGAATGTATATGCTTGCCGGTGTATGTATATATTTCTGTTTGCATGTATGCTGGTGTGTTGATATATCAGGCTGTGTAAAAAGTAAGCAACGTTTTGAAACATGAAATTCACCACAATATATTTCAACAATGCGGAAATTTTATTCATCAAAGTAAATACCATTAAAATCAACACATTTTTGCGAACGAGTTACAAGTTTGTTTATTCTGCTAACATAAAAATCTGGAGTTCTGGAGCTGATGAACTCTTTGAATGCACTTTCAACATCAGTTTGATTTTTGAACTCCTTCTCTTGCAGGAAACCATGAAGGTGCTTGAAAAAGTGGTAGTCAGTGGGAGAAAGGTCTGGGGAATAAGCTGGGTGGGGAAGAACTCCGTAACCAAGTTCCCTCAACTTCTGGAGCATCATTAGTGAAATGTGTGGTCAAGCATTGTCCTGAAGAATTATTGGTCCTCTTCTGTTGACCAGTCTGGGATGGAGGAGCAGCAGTTTGTAACTGAAATTGGAAGTACCCTGTCATCCACCATATTCACCAGACCTTGCACCAACTGATTATCATGTTTTCCAGGCATTAGACAACTTTTTGCAAGGAAAAAAATTCAGATCTGAAGAAGATGCAAAAAAATTTGCCTTCCTACAAATTATTAGCCTAAGTTGAGGTTCACCGGAAGAAAAAGGTAGTAACAAGAGTTAGCTGCCGTGGTTCATGTAAAAACACACGCATGCGCACTAGATATATTTCCGTTTCCATCTTGACGTTAGTTTAATTGTTGGTGGAATGAATTTCTGTTCATTAACTTTTAATACATTTCTCAGTTATTACAAATGCACTTATAACAACGTTATCCTTTATGAAACTTTTCCGTGAGTATTAAACAATGATAATATTTCATCAGTAGACTTTTTGATTGGTTGGGTTTCTCCTACCTTTTATGTATCAGAAATGTCTATAAATTGTGCAAGATTTAGCTGCTATTTCTTGCTATGGATGAGAGTTGTCTATGAATTAAGCGAGATTTGGTTGCTGTTTCTTGTTATGGAAGAGATATGTCTATGTTTTGTGCCAGATTTGGCTGCTATTTCTAGCTATGGAAGAGATGTCCATGATTTGTGCGAGATTTGGCTGCTATTTCTAGCTGTGAATGAGAGATATCTATTATTTGTGCAAGATTTGGCTGCTATTCCTAGCTATGGAAGCTACATCCTCCATCGTTGCCGTGTTTGTTGTGTTTTAGTTTGAGAAAAAGGCACTATCATGCTATTAGCTGTCAGAAGTGAAAGTGCTCACTGCTAGTGAAGTATCTGTCTGTCTGCCTGAATGCCTGTCGATTCTTTGGCTACTGACAGCTAATACCATGACTGGCCGGAGCGAGCTATATGTCTGTCTGTCTGTCTCTCTCTCTCTCTCTCTCTCTATCTATCTATCTATCTATCACTCGAATGTTCGCGCGTCCGCACTAGCTAGTCGTGAGTGGTCGATCCTATTATTTTTAAACTTCAAACTTCATTTGTTTTCTATTTTGATAAATTCTCTCTGTTGAAAATTATATTTTTATATTTTAAATAATTTGCAATTTCAGGAAATATGTTTTTATATTAAATTTGTGTTTTCTACTCACGACTAGCTAGCGCGGACGCGCGAACTTTCGAGTAATAGATAGATAGAATGAGAGACAGACAGACATATAGCTCGCTCCGGCCAGTCATGGTATTAGCTGTCAGTAGCCAAAGAATCGACAGGCCAGCAACAGGCGGACAGGCAGACACTTCACTAGCAGGCAGTGAGCACTTTCACTTCTGACAGCTAAAAGCATGATAGTGCCGAGAAATATTCTCAAATACACCCCAACCACTGAAATGTTGAGAAACCAATACTTTATTATTATTTATCGAATGTTTCTTGTTATAACTACCGAAGTGTGCTCACTCAACTAGCAATTTGTTTCGTCATAACTTTGTGAAAAATGGATATTTTTGGTAATGAAGTTTTCTAGAAATACTTTTCAGACAATGTAGATTACGAATATGTTCGAATTTGTTGTGAAAAAAATATAATTGGGAGAAAGGGTTAGATAATTCTGTCTTCGACTTTGTTTCTTCATATGTTTTAACGATGTAATTTCCGATTATGTTGAAAAATTACATTGCTTTGAGGAATTTGTGAAATGAATATTATTTGTAATGAAATTAAATCTTCCAGAGATATCAAAACTTCAAGTTTCCTATTGGTAATCAAAAATCGATTTCTAATTATTCCCTGGGGTAGCCTGATCCCGATTTCAAATTCCCTCTGCACTGTCCGTGTTGATTAATTCTAATGCATACAACTGTTATGACGTGATGCAGATCAGTCACAGGGAATATTGTGTGTCGCATATATCTACGTACAGCTCTATATCTGTTTACTCTGTCTTTTATGCTTTTCTCATTGCAAGCTTTCATCCTCTGTATATTTATCACATTCTCTCTCACTCTTTCTCTATATATGTATATCTCTCATGCTGATATTTGTATGTGTGTTGAATCTGTAATTTTTAAGTAGCTTCTGTGTCTTACACTGTTTTTTTTTTATAATTTCAGAATATCAAATGACCTTGTGATAAATGAAGATACATTCTCATTATTTATCATGTTTTGAAGACAAAGAAAATGCTATAGAAAACAGATATATAATACCATTTCTATAAAGTTATGATTGCATTCCAGTGCAATATATGCTTTGTGATTATTACCAAAAGTTCCATGCATTTCTGACTAGAGTGTCTACAAAACGAATTTATGTGCAAGTTAAACATGGATAAATTGAGAAAAGAGTTCTGAGATAAAGGTAACACTGGACAGAAATACAGTGATTGAAATATTGGCAAGGCATAACCTATAAGAATAAAATAAAGAAATATATGTGTGTGTATATATATATTTATCATCATCATCATTATTATTTATATATATATATTGATTTGAAAAGAAAAATTATGGAAAAAAGCGAGAAACTTGCCGAATTGATTTTACCTGAAGACATAATAAAAGAGAGAAGTAAATTATCCTATGACTGTAATATCTGTGAAAAGACATTCTCTCTAAAAGGTAACTTGACTAAACACAAACGTATTCATACGGGAGAGAAGCCATATCATTGTGATATCTGTGGTAAATCTTTCTCTGGAAGTACTGCCCTGACAATACATATACGTATTCATACAGGAGAGAAGCCATATAACTGTAATATCTGTGACAAATCATTTTCTCAAAATATTGACTTAAATAAGCACATTCGTATTCATACTGGGGAGAAGCCATATCACTGTGATATCTGTGGTAAATCATTCTCTCAAAGTGCTGTCTTAATTACACACAAACGTGTTCATACGGGAGAGAAGCCATATCACTGTGATATCTGTGGGAAATCATTCTCTCGAAGTTATCACTTGACTTCTCACAGACGTATTCATTCAGGGGAGAAGCCATATAGCTGTGATATCTGTAGTAAATCATTCTCTGAAAGTAGTGTTTTAACCAAACACAAGCGTATTCATACAGCAGAGAAGCCATATCATTGTGATATCTGTGATAAATCATTCTCTGTAAGTAGTTACTTGAGTAAACATAAGCATATTCATACAGGAGAGAAGCCATTTCACTGTGATATCTGTGGTAAATCTTTCTCTGCAAACAGTGATTTAACTAGGCACAAAGTTATTCATACAGGAGAGAAGCCATATCATTGTGATATCTGTGGTAAATCATTCTCTGTAAGTAGTTACTTAGTTGAGCACAAAAGTTTTCATACAGGGGAGAGGCAATATCTCTGTGATATCTGTGGTAAATCATTCTCCAAATTTGGTACATTAACTAGGCACATTCGTAGTCATACAGGAGAGAAGCCATTTCATTGTAATATTTGTGGTAAATCATTCTCTGGGAGTAGCGACTTTACTAAACACAAACGTATTCATTCAGGAGAAAAGCCATTTCACTGTGATATTTGTGATAAATCATTCTCACAAAGTTATAACTTGACTTCTCACAAACGTATTCATACAGGAGAGAAGCCACATCACTGTGATATCTGTGGTAAATCATTCTCTGCAAGTAGTAACTTAATTTCTCACAAACGTATCCATACAGGTGAAAAGCCATATGTTTGTGATATCTGTAGTAAATCATTCTCTCAAAGTAGTGACTTAACTAAACACAAACGTATTCATACAGGAGAGAAGTCATATCACTGTGACATTTGTGGTAAATCTTTCTCTGAAACTCATAAGTTAAATAAACATACATCTATCCATATGTAAGTGCAACTGTATCAATGTCTAAACTTATAGCAACAATAACAAACCTTTTAAGTATCAACTGATGTAAGCATTTTGCTATATAAGTAGCTAATCCACTCAATGTATCACCCACTTTTTATGTTTGACATTTACTGATGCCAACCGCTTAGTGTCAAACTGATCACATTTTTAAATGAAATTTCTGCAAAATGTTTGCAAAGGTGTAGAGTACATAGTGTTTTTATTTCAAACAATTATTTTTAAAAAATTGTGAAAATCTAAAGTTATGGAAATTGAAGATGATGATGAAACTGTGGTGGGATTGAGGAAGATTGGAAACTCCCCTAGAAAATTTTTTTTTTTCAAATCTTTATGAAGATAATCATAATGTAAGTCCTCAAAAACTTATCTCCCCAAAGCTTAATTAAAAAAAATCTCATCTTTGTAAGATATACATTTTTCTGAAAGGTATGAAGCAAATCCTGTGGGGCATGGTTGTGTAGTTATGGCCATAAATGAACATCTCATATATACATACAGGCAGGAACACTGACATTCTTACATATACATACATTCCTTTATTTTTAAACATATAAAGTTTTATAACATATTACACTTATAACCACCCACACATGTGCACACATTATATATATATATATATATATATATATATAAAGCAAAGTTTGTTTCTTTGTTGATTGCTGAAAACACTAAATAAAATTGATAATATTTCAAGTTTTTCATGTCATTTCAATTAATTCCACCATTCCACAGAGGAAGGTCATGAAACGAAGAGTGTGGGTCACTTCCTAGCAAGTTGAGGTTCACCTTTAATGAATCCATGCCACTGGAACTTCTAAGTTTGACGACAATATATATATATGTGTGTGTGTAATGTATGTATGTATTTTATTGAATACAGAGTTGTGTGTTTGTCACTATCCTATGAATGGTGATATTCTTCTCCAATCTTCTGTGTAAACATTGCTATGAAACAGGTTTGTGTTAAAACGATGATGATGTTCTGTAAAAGAGGAACCTGCTAAGAAAAGCCAGGACATAAAGTCATAAACAGCAACTAATTGTTATCATTATCATCGTTTAAACAGTCACTGTTCCATGCTTGCCTGGGTCAGACTAGATTCATGGAGCAAGAATTGTTATGGTCAGATGCCCAAACTGTCACCAATAACCCTCACTGGTTTCCGATCAAGGTAATGTCTCAGACATCATATGATGTCTGAACAAAAACACACAAACATGCATGACACTATGCTTTCAGTTTCCATCAATGAAATCCATGCACAAGGTTTTGGTTACACTGTTGCTTTAGTAGAAGATACTTGCTCATGGTGCTATACTGAGACTGAACCCAAAATGACATGTTTGGTAAACAAACTCCTTAACTACAGACATGCCTCTTTTTTCCTTTTTTTCATTCCTGCACTTGTCTTTTCTCACTCTCTTGTTCTTCATATTGTATTATCCTGTTGCAGCAAGTGATATGAGCCCCAGTAGTTATCAGGATGCTATAAGCTGAAGGTCCACGTTTACTCTCCTGCATGCCACATTTAATTCCTCTCATGCCCAACTCTTCTCTCAACACAGTTGCGTTTTGTTGGTTGCACACACACTGATGTTGCAAATCCAACACAGTGTACTACCTTCATTCCTCTCCAGTCTACGCATGTCCTCCACACTCAGAGCCCATGTATCACTACCATGTAGTATAGCCATTCTCACACAAGGTTCCAGAGGCAATTTCTATGATATGGCTAACTAACTCCTAGCGGGGATATTGCTGGTGCTACTCCTACCGAATCAGAGTAGACTGAGATCAATAGTGACTAAGAGGTGGTTCCACACTTTTCAAAACCCTGAACCAGGTCCCCACTACTGGATATAATTTTAAGTCATACCCAGAGCTTGTATGTGAGTGCTTATATACATACATATATATCATTATTATTATTATTCAGTGAGAGAGCAGTGCATGCCATCAAAGTGACACAGAGGTACAAATACACAAAGCCCAGTATATCCATCATGTCTACCTCTCTCGTTGGGGTGCCAGGCAAATGCATCACAACCATATGTGCGGGACACAGTGATCTCATATCAAGATAGTGCATGACCTTGCAGGTGGAGCCTATTCAGAATTTTCTTCCGGTTGAATAGCCCATCCCACTCAAATGGTCCCTGAATAAGGGTTGTTTAAGGATGTTTGCAGTTGTGTCACTCTCATGCCCAACTTTCCTCTCAACACAGTTGTGCTTTGTCAGTCACACACACTGATGTTGCAAATCCAACAGAGCATACTACCTTCCTTCCTCTCCAGTCTATGCATGTTATCCACATTCAAAGCTCATGTTTCACTACCATGTAGTATAGCCATTCTCACACAAGCATCATACAATTTTTCACTCTGAGACAGAATCCTTTTGTTATCAACAAAGGTAGGTAGTCAGTCACTCTCTGAACTTCCTCCATCTTATTCTAGAAACAATACTTTCATAGCATCTACCACCATTACTAATTTGGTCACCTTAGTAGCAGAAACTATCTACTAACTTAAGAAAGCATCCTGGACATTTGATAGAATCTAAGTCCTTCATGCACTTCAGGCTTATTGTTCCAGCGCATCTACCACGCACGAAAGTGACCTTGTCTGTTAACCTACCTGAGATTCCAATGCCTCTCTTATGCATCCATAGCTCCCACTTGGTGCAGCAAATGGAATTAGTTCTCACTCCTTTCCTACATATTGAGCAGGGCCATTTTCCTGCTTTCTTGCTAGGTAATGATACCTATTTAATTTTATATGTACTGGCTCGTGTTATGTTAATTTTTGAATGTCGCAGGGGCATTCAAATGAAAGAATGCACACAGTGTAATGTAATGAATATTTCAAAAATAAACGTTTTGTGTTAAGTCTGGCTGAAGAGCCTTGAGTATGTTTATCATACAGAAAATAAAATCAATTGATCCCGGAATATACACATTCCTTATTTCTGTAGTTCATACAAGGTAAGCCTATTTCTGTTATGTTTGTTGCATCCACCGTGTGTATTTTAATAGTGAATAATTTGTGGTTTTAGATAGCTTTGTTTAGTAAGTGATATTTTAATACCCTACTGAATTTTGTTTGTATTTTTACCTATAAATATATAAATTTACAAGCCACTTTATTATTATCATTATTATTAACAATAGTCATGATACCTATTTAATTTTATATATATATACACATATCATCATCATTTGATGCCTGATTTCTATGCTGGCATGTATTGGACAGTTTCTAAGGAGCTGCTGAGCCAGAAGACTGCACCAAGCTCTTTGGTATGTTTCTATGGCTGAATGACCTTCGTAATACTAACCATTTTACAGTGTAATGGATGTATATGTCCAAGCTAACATGTAGAGATACTGAAACCAAAATCTTGTCTTTGAGAAGATATGCCTGTGCCTATTTATGTTGTAAATACACACAAACATATCTATTGAGTGTGTATGTGTGCATGCACACACATATGATAGGAAGAAATCTTTTATTTCCATAAATGTGTTACATACTGGTGTCATGCAACTGGTACCTGTGCCAGTGGTACGTAAAGCACCCATTACATTTTCGGAGTGGTTGGCATTAGGAAGGGCATCCAGCCATAGAAACCATGCCAAACCAGACTGGAGTCTAGTGCAGCCCCTCAGCTTGCCAGCCCTGGTCAAACCATCCGACCTATGCCAGCATGGACAACGGATGTTAAGTGTTGACAATAATTCTGAAAAATACTGTTAAATATAAGAGGAATCAATTCATAAGGTCTACAAAGGACACTGACTGGTTTTCACTTGTCTTATATTTTACTACTTTCTCAGAAGCAGTTGGCACATTGTTGTACTCAAGACTTGCCCACCACAGCAGAGTTGATATTGGTGTTAATGCCACATAAAAAGCACAGGGGTTGGTCTCACATAAAAGCACCCAGTACACTCTGTTGAGTGGCTGGTGTGAGGAAGGGCATGGAACCGTTAGAAACCATATCAGAACAGACAATGAGGCCTGGTGCGACCCCTGGCCTTTACAGCTCTGGTCAAACAGGCCAACCCATGCCAGCATAGAAAACTGATGTTAAATGATTATGATGATGATGTTCCAGAAATGTATTTCACCACACCATTAGATCAGTGTGATGATAAATATTTTGTGGGACATAAACATCAACCGCTTTAAAAAAAAAATTAATAAATGAAAAAAAAAACAGTATTAGACTTTATTAATTATAGCTTTTCCCAAATATAACAACATTAGTTTCAGATCAATATTTTTTCAAAACGAATTCAAAAGCGAGAAGAAATTGCTTTTATTAAAAATATCCCAGAGATAAGTTATCTCACCTATGAAAATATAGCCGTAGTGAAATAAAATGTAGTATTGGGAGGCAGTTACCACACACTGTTGTATCTCCTTTTTTACATGAATACATTTACAGATACAGATGGGTAATTTTTTATCTTATAGAGGAATTTTAGCCAAAATCTATATCACGGTATGCTGTGGGAGATAACTAAAGTGTGTTGCATCAAGAAGGGTCAACCAGCTGTAAATGACAGCCCAAAATACAGTGCCACAATGTGTCAGTTATTGATGTGATTAAAACCCACAAGGCTATTCACATTATAGGTAAAAGTTAAAATATTTGTTGTTGCTATGAACTTTTACATTGATATAGTTATACTTGTATATGAATATATACATGCCTACATAAGAAGCTACTTTCAGTGAAAGATTTACCATATACATCAGTGACATGGTTTCTCTCCTCTAAGAATATGTTTGCATTTAGCTAATTGAAGACTTCCAGAGAATGATGTGCCATAGATATCACAATGGTATGGCTTTTATCTTGTATGAATACGTCTGTGTTTAGTTAAGTCACTGTTTTGAGAGAATGATTTGCCACAAATATCACAGTGATATGGCTTTTCCCCTGTGTGAACACGTTTGTGAGAAGTCAAGGCACTACTTGTGGAGAACGATTTAGCACAGATATCACAGTGATATGGCTTCTCTCCTGTATGAATATATATGTGTTTAGCTAAGTTATTACCTTGAGAGAATGATTTATTACAGATATTACAGTGATATGGCTTCTCTCCTGAATGAATACGTTTGTGTTTAGTAAAGTCACTACTTCTGCAGAATGATTTACCACAGATATCACAATGAAATGGCTTCTCTCCTGTGTGAATACGGCTGTGTCTAGTCAATGCACTACATTCAGAGAATGATTTACCACAGATGTCACAGAGATACCTCTTCTCTCCAGTGTGACTCCTTTTATGATCAGCTAAGTGATTACATACAGAGAATGATTTACCACAGATGTCACAGAGATATCTCTTTTCCTCTGTATGAATACTTTTGTGATCAGCTAAGTGGTTACTTAGAGAGAATGATTTACCACAGATATCACAGCGATATGACTTCTCTCCTGTATGAATATGTTTGTGTTTAGTCAAGACACTACTTTCAGAGAATGATTTACCACAGATATCACAACAATAGGGCTTCTCCCCTGTATGAATACGTTTGTGAGAAGTGACATGATAACTTCGAGAGAATGATTTACCACAGATATCACAGTGATATGGCTTCTCTCCTGTATGAATACGTTTGTGTGTAGTTAAGACAACACTTTGAGAGAAGGATTTACCACAAATATCACAATAATATGGTTTTTCTCCTGTATGAATGCGTATATGCCTAGTTAAGTCAATACTTCCAGTGAATGATTTACCACAAATATCACAATGATATGGCTTCTCTCCTGTATGAATACGTTTGTGAGTATTTAGGTTACCTTTTTGAGAGAATGACTTTTTACACATATCACAGTCGTATGACAATTTACTTTTCTCTTTTATCGTACCTTCAGGACAAATCATTTCCTCAGGTTTCTCACTCTTTTCCATTATTTACCTTCTCAAATCACAATGCATATATTTTTCTTGCTTTTGTTCTTATACTTTATTCTTTAAAATTATTTATACTGCTGTATTTTTGTCTAGTGTTACCCTTGTCTAAGAACTCTTGTAAATTTATTCAAGTTTAGTTTACACAATCTCATCTTGTAGACACTCCAATCAGTGTAGTACACATTTTGCTAATAATCACAGTTCAGAGTAAATATTTCACAGTAATTCTGCCATACATTTATAGAAACAGTGTTATATATCTGTTCTGTATAACATTTTTCTTCAGTCTTCAAAAGATGGTAGATAAGGAGCATGTATCTCTTGGTATCCCAAATGTCATCTGATATTCTGAAATAATAAAGAAACAACAGTGAAAGATATAGAGGTTACTTTAAAAATACAGATTAAACAGTGGAAAATCTACAACAAGTCTATAGAGATGAACTGTAGAAATAAACATTTACCTCACAACTGAACTTTTTAACTTACTAGCAGAGACACCTGACGTTGTCCATGAATGAAATATATTGGAAGAAAAAAGCAAAATATGTTGTATAGAAATTTGTTATTCTAAATTCAATTTATTCTTCAATTGAGATATAATTTATTTTTTAATTGGGAAATTAATTCTGAATTCATAATACAATAATAATAATAATAATAATAAAATGAAAATACAAAATTAACCACTTTTATGAAAGGAGATAAATTCTACCGCATATGTTGAAGGAAACTACGTAAGAGTTTCTGAGTAAACAACATTCATTGTTTTCTGGTTTGGAGCATAGACAAATAAGTCTTGCAAACTACCTACTCTGGAGTAACTAACAAAGTTGACCATGAGAAAAGCAAACCAGTAGATTTCAAAGACAGATCTTGAGCTTTATTAATAAACATTGCAAAGCAAAGTTGCACTGGAAATTCTACCTCAAATGACAAATCTGTTGATTGGAATTGTTGGAATGAAAACCTCTTCCCCAGAGGCACTTCCAGTGATGATGGTAGCTTCTGTCACATTAGATGATAATGAGGAAACAAAGTTGAAGTGTATGAATTATGAATAACCTCCACCACGCATTATATTTTCAGAACAAATTACCAAATAATCGTTATCTACATTACCTGAAAAGTATTTCCAGAAA
The DNA here is from genome assembly GCF_046866305.1 of Octopus bimaculoides. NCBI lineage: Eukaryota > Metazoa > Mollusca > Cephalopoda > Octopoda > Octopodidae > Octopus > Octopus bimaculoides. Next base: position 14,715,280 of record NC_142955.1, on the reverse strand, counting down.
ATTTAATTGAAACATCCTTTATTCAGAAAGTTATGAGGAAATTAATTATTAATGGGTTGTGCATACATCGGTAGTTATATCAAGAAACAAACATTCGATAAATTATAGTAGAGTATCGGTTTCTGAACATTTCAGTGGTTGAAGTGAGAATATTTCTCGGTACTACACTCTCTGAGTGGTTGGCGTTAGGAAGGGCATCCAGCTGTAGAAACTCTGCCAAATTTAGATTGGAGCCTGGTGTTGCCATCCGGTTTCACCAGTCCTCAGTCAAGTCGTCCAACCCATGCTAGCATGGAAAGCGGACGTTAAACGATGATGATGACTACTTAAATACAGAGGTCCCGATGCATCTACGTAATCCTAACCCCTAACCCTAGTGAGTGTGCCCTGTAAAAACATCGTTAAGTCGATGCATCGAGAACTATGTATTTAAGCAGTGCCTATTTCTCAAACTAAAACGCACAAGAAACTAACGCGGCAACGATGGGGAATGTAAAAGGTAGCCTCCATTGCTAGAAATAGGAGCCAACTGTCGCACAAATCAGACATCTCAGTTAATGTTGACATTATTACCCGGAAACGAAATCGAAAAAAATATAGTGCAACGGGTGGGAAAAAAAAGGGGGAAGCAGGAAACGAATATGAAAACAAAAATGCACGGAAAGCAACAGAGGTGGGGGAAGGACTTCGGAAAATTCACAAGACCCGAGTTTTTCTCTCACAACTTTTAGGAAAATGTTTTTTTGGGGGGGGGGGGGGGAATTTTATAGAAATACCTTTCAAACGGCATACATTACGATCATAACAAAATTTGTGGGTTCCGAAGTCCTCTCCCCACCCCTCGGAAAAGATTTTACCCACAAATTATAATCGTAACGTATGCCGTTTGAAAGGTATTAATATAAAATTTCATGTAAAAAAAAAAAACCCACCTTCATAAAAGTTATTAGGGAAAAAACACGAATCTTGTGAATTTTCCGAAATCCTCTCCGCATCCCCCATTGCTTTCCGCGCACTTTTATTTTCATATTCGTTTCCATTTTTTTTACACCCGATGCACTGTTTTTTTTTTTCGATTTCGTTTCCGAGTAATAATGTCAACATTGACCGACATCTCTCTTCCATAGCTAGAAGTGGCAGCCAAATCTCGCACAAATCATAGACACCTCTCTTCCATAGTTAGGAATAGCAACCCAATCCCGCACAAATCATAGACGGCATCATTCATTCATATAAGATAGAAGAAGCACAAAGAATCGAGACGTCAAATATCGAAAGCCTATAGAATTAGAAAGACTGAATATTTTCATTGTTTAATACTTACGGCAATGTTTTATAAAGGATAGAGTTGTTGCAAGCAAGTGAGGTAGGTGAACAATGTATTAGAAGAGTGTATTACAAAGTATTATAAATGTATTCATAAATTCAAGCAACGGACGTAAATAATTCGATGCCAAAATGGAAATAGAAGTGCGCATAGTGCGCATTTTTGAACTCGATGTTTTCAGCAGGAAACGTTTGTTACCTCCCTTAATGTTTCATGTCGGTCTTTACGTCGTCTGCATCTCATCATAACATCTCTGGGTTAAATATACGAGAAGACTTCTTTATCATGCGAATAAAGAGTACACATGTACACACGAATATATGTACAGAAACATTCATGCATAAATATATATTTACACACGCACACACACACACACACACACACACACAGAGTATCCGCTTTCTCGTATTCGCGCAAAGCTATTGCTAGAAAAAAAAAATCATTGATATGAGTCATTGATAATGCTATGTGAGTCCCTTATATGACTCTTGAGCCTTGCCACAGATTAGCACATTGCCAGTTGGGCTGGCTGACAAAAGAAACCGGTGTCACAGTATGAAGTCTTTTCATACATACATATGTACACATGTATGTATGCAGATGTAAGTGTCTACGTATATATATATATATATATGTGTGTGTGTATATATACCGGAGTAAGCACATAAATGTGAAACAAGGTGGAAAAAAGGGTCCTCAAATACCAGAGGTAGAGAAATATATATATATATATATGTGTGTGTGTATATATATATATATGTGTGTGTGTGTATATATATATATATGTGTTAGGGACGTGCCGCCTGGGTAGGCAGCAGTGCCTAGGATCTTTCTGATTTGACGGGCACCACTTGTTTTCTTAACGAAACACTTTCAAACTTGGAATACTGGTAGAATGTGTCACATAAAGCAACTTTTTCTCTTAGCCATCTTAACAAAAATTTGTACATCACAAGTTATTTCATGTTAAAGTTGTCGTATTTCTGTAATTTCAACCAATCACTGACGTCTATTCAGCTGAATACAGTTACTGCTGTTTTTGTAAACAATAATTTTTGCCGGTGTCAAGAGTGTTATTCCCTGGGGCACTAAACTATTGTTATGAGGAATCTTCTTCTATTGTGGTTTCTTCCATTTTGTACAGGAGGTCATTATTTATATAAATATTTGATAACTTTACTGCATCCCTGTGTTTGAAAAAGCCATAACATGCTAACATTAACATATTTGAGAAGCATTTAAAAGCTAATAAAAAAATAAATATATAGTAAATTGGGGAAGTGGTATTAAACAACGAACAATGTGTAGGGTTTAAGGAGGAGACATTTTAGTATAGAGATCCCTATATCATGGGAAATGAAAGGAGCATGGAAGTGAGGCTTGTGTGAAAAGGTATGAAAGACAAAATAGAAAACTGGAATTTTTGGAAATACTTTATTTTCAGAATTGTAATTTCCATTACATGACAAACAGGAATATTAAGAAAAAGAAGTTAACAGAAGAAACAATTAGAAATTAATCTTTTCCTTTCTCTTCTCTATGAAGACATACGTGTCTAGTTAAATTACTACTTTCAGTGAATGATTTACCACAGACATCACAATAATATGGCTTCTCTCCTGTATGAGTACGTTTATGTGAAGTTACGCTTTAACTTTGAGAGAATGATTTACCACATATATCACAGGTGATATGGTCTCTCGCCTGAATGAAGACAGCTGTGTTTAGTTAAGTCACCTTTATCAGGGAAGGATTTACAACATATAATGAAAAGACTTCTCTCCTGCATCAGTACATTTACGTGCAGTTAAGGAAATGTTTTGAGGGAAGGATTAACCACAAATATCACTTCTCTCCTGTATGAATACCTATGTGTGCAGTTAAGTTACTGCTTTCAGTGAACGATTTACCACAGATATCACTTCTCTCCTGTGTGAATACGTCTGTGTCTTGTTAAGTCATTACTGCGGATGAAAGATTTACCACAGATATCGCAGTGATATGGTTTCTCCACTGTATGAATACGCTTGTGTGCAGTTAATTTACCACTTGCAATGAATGATTTACCACAGATAGCACAATGATATGGTTTCACTCCTGTATGAATACGCTTGTGTCTAGTTATGTCATTACTGCAGATGAAAGATTTACCACAGATATCACAATGATATGGTTTCACTCCTGTATGAATACGCTTGTGTCTAGTTATGTCATGACTGCAGATGAAAGATTTACCACAGATATCACAATGATATGGCTTCTCCACTGTATGAATACGCTTGTGTGCAGTTAATTTACCACTTGCAATGAATGATTTACCACAGATAGCACAATGATATGGTTTCACTCCTGTATGAATACGCTTGTGTCTAGTTATGTCATTACTGCGGATGAAAGATTTACCACAGATATCACAGTGATATGGCTTTTCTCCTGTATGAATACGCTTGTGTGCAGTTAATATACCACTTTCAATGAAAGATTTACCACAGATATCACAATGATATGGCTTCACACCTGTATGAATACGTTTATGTCTAGTTGTGTCATTACTGCGGATGAAAGATTTACCACAGATATCACAGTGATATGGCTTCTCACCAGTATGAATACGCTTGTGTGCAGTTAATATACTACCTTCAAAGAATGATTTACCGCAGATATCACAATGATATGGCTTCTCTCCTGTATGAGTACGTTTGTGTGAAGTTACACTATAACTTTGAGAGAATGATTTACCACAAATATCACACTGATATGGTCTTTCTCCTGAATGAATACGTCTGTGTATAGTTAAGTCATTATTTCGAGAGAATGACTTACCACAGATATCACAATTATAGGGTTTCTCTCCTGTATGAATACGTACGTGTGCAGTTAAATGGCTACTGTCAGAAAATGATTTACCACAGACATCACAATGACATGGCTTCTCTCCTGTATGAGTACGCTTGTGTGCAGTTAATTTACCACTTTCAATGAATGATTTACCACAGATATCACAATGGTATGGTTTCTCTCCTGTATGAATACGTTTGTGTTTAATTAGAGCACCATTTTGAGAGAATGATTTACCACAGATATCACAGTGATATGGCTTCTCTCCTGTATGAATACGTATGTGTGAAGTCAAGGTACTACTTTGAGTGAATGATTTACCACAGACATCACAGTGATATGGCTTCTCTCCTGAATGAAGACGTTTGTGTTTAGTTAAGTCACTATTTCGAGAGGCTGATTTACCACAGATATCACAATGATAAGGTTTTTCTTCTGAATGAATACGTTTGTGTTTAGTTAAGTCATCATTATCAGAGAATGATTTAGCACAGACATCACAGTGATGTAGTTTTTCTCCTGTATGTATTTCTATAATTTTCTCAATCTTTTCCATTGTTATTTTTCTCAAATCACAATATAAATATACATTCCTTGTTTTTCTTCTTGTTTAATCTTAGAAATACTTCCACTTCTGTCCACTGTTTCCCTTCTCTAGTAACACTTATGTAAATGTATCGAAGTCTGCTCAGCACTCCAGTCAGATGTGCAGAAATTTTGCTTATGATATCAAATTAGAACAAATACTTCACAGAAATCGACAACAGATTTATTGAAATACTGTTATATATCTACTTTGTACATAATTTTCTTTCAGTTTTAAAAGATGATAAATATTGAGAATATATCTTCTGTTATACCAATGCCATCTGAAATAAAGAAACAACAGTGTAAGATAAAGAGGCTGCTTTCAAAATACAGATTCAATAGTGGAAAATTTACAACATTTATATAAATAAACTTGATAAATAAACATTTACCTGAACAACTGAACTTTTTAATGTATTAAAATTTACATCACTGAATCTTCTGTGTAGCTTACATATTTGTAAACCAGAGCTACACCTTCACATTGTGTAATATTATTTAGATTAAACTGCAGAATAGCAAATAATAACATTCTTCTCTTTTAAGAAATATAATTTGACGTTGTTTAGCTGCAGATCAGTTGTGGCCCAGTATACATATGATTAAAGACATCCAATCCGTGAACATCCTGTTTTTTTCAATAGCATTGTATATCTAGGACTACATTTTCAATATTTAAGGCCACAGAGAGCTGTAATCACAATGAAGTTGTTTAAACAGGGCCTACAGTTTTTATTACTATTCAAACAAAAATAAACATTGATGAATGAAGAAAAGACAGCCGAATGAATTAATAAAAAAAAATGTAATTGGCCTGGCAGTGGTTAAGAAGTTTGATTCTCAACCACAGTGCAGTACCTTCAACAAGTGTCTCTTACAATAGCATCAGTGGCATGTGTGTGTGTTCTTGGTCTGACATCCCCTGATAGATATAAACAAGAATCAACATGTCATTTGATCCCAGTCTTCCATGGAAACATGTCAGGATACGGTGAAATATTACCTTGCTTGAGGACTGGTGACAAGAAGGACATCTGCCCATAACAATTCTACGTCTATGAATTCTGTCTGAGCCGAGCAAGCATGGAAAAATACTTTTTCAAATCATAATATTGACGATAATTATATTTCATTTATGGAGGAGTTTTTCTTAGCAAGTCCTTTTCCAGAATGTCATAATCATCATCATCACCATTTTACTGTGTAACTTTTAATGCCTGCATGGGTCAAATCCTTACCTGATTCCGAGCAAAGTAATATTCTCTCATAACATGTTTACACAGACAATTGAAAAAGAATGACACTGTCCATATAATAGTGCACTTATCTACAACTATAATATGATGTGAATGAACACAAACACACACATATATCTATTTATATGATAGGCTCCTTTAAGATTCCATCTACAAATTATTAAGTTCAATGAAAAGAAAACTAAGTATCTACTCACCACTACCACCACCATCATCATCATCATCATCATTATTATAGCTTTCAGTAACAAAGTTTAGTCTAAGTTATTTGCCAACCAAGAATATTTTCATCGCATTTCAGATTTTTGTTTCATATTCCTATCTAGTTTGCTTGCCACTGATGTATCCGGATACTCTGACAATACAAAGCTCGAATAACAAATAGCAGGAAAAAGTAATAACTATCCACAGATATACTTTGCTTAGTTATTTCACTTTCATTCAAAAATCTATTTTTCAGTCTCTAGTACTGTTAACATGATATCTAATATAAGCCTCCTTTCTTCCATCCAGTCATCGATGTAGTTGTCAATGTGAATAGATAGATAAATAGAAGACATAAAAACTTGACCAAGATGTTATTTTCTTGTCAGTCCCAATAATATATGTTTAAAATTTCCTGCTCTCTTTTTCTTTCAACTAATTTTTTAAGCATGTCAGTATTTTTCTTCACATTATCATTTCTCTCTCTTTCTCTTTACCTCCCACTTCCACTAATGTGGCAGGCAGTCTAATACTCTCCCATTCTTTGCCTCTCACTCTCAAAACAACTGCCCTCTTCTCTCTCTTCCTGCCTTTCTTTCACCTTACCAACAGAACACCAACCCTCTACTAAACATTGGATTTCTAACTCTTTATATATCTCCCTTCAGCTAACTTTCTAACCATGTAATAATTATTATTTTCCACATCTCTATTTTAGCTTCTATAACTAGGAATAGCAGCCAAATCGGTTATTTTTCAGATTAACACCAGCACGATCTTCACTAGGGGGTTAGGGTTTGGGAATTCCGTCCGTGACCCTAACCCTAACACCCTAGTGAAGATCGTGCGGGTGTTAACCTGAAAAATTACCGACATTTCTCTTCCATAGCTACAAATAGCAGCCAAATCATGGATATCTCTCTTCCATAGCAGCCAAATCATGTACATCTCTCTTCCATAGCTAGAAATAGCAGCCAAATCATGGACATCTCTCTTCCATAGCTAGAAATAGCAGCCAAATCATGGATATCTCTCTTCCATAAAAGACCGAAGAGACACAAAGAATCAACATTTCAAAAACCGAACGTCTCATATATTTAAGATAAAAGATTGAATATTTTCGTTGTTTAATACTTACGTGAATTATTGATACGGACAGCGTTACTATAAACTGTGTGTGTGTTGGTTGAGATATGAATTAAAAGGAGATGAAGAGAAATTCATGCGACGAACATTTCTAATCTGATGCCAAGAAACGAAGGTACGTGTATTGCGCATGCGCATTTTCATATGTAATACTTTCAGTGGATGACACTTGTTATCTCCCTTTATGACATCTGATTAAATGTTAATGGGTATCACTATGGATTTTTGAAAGTATCTAAATGTATTGGGTTGTCCGGAAAGTTCGTGCCGATTTTTAAAGGAAAGAAAAAGGTCAATAAATTGACCATTACATTTTTAACCAACCAAATATGAACCATTTTGTTGCACAATGCGTTTCCATCTTTCCTTTAACTTGAAAATACCCTCTTCCCAGAATTGAGATGGTTTCATGGCAAATAAGTCGAAAGGTAAGCTACTAGAAATCGGCACGAACTTTCCGGACAACTCAATAATTTCTACTTCACTTTTCCTTTGAGAGGAGCATCCAAAAAAGAAATATTTTCCTGCCACATTTGTGAAATTTCGATGAATATTTTGAGGAATATGACAAGTCAACAAATTTGTCGAATTTTGCCTAATTTGACTAAATAATTCAGTAGCCAGTACTGTTTCGATATGACTAGACCGAATACCGCTGCCTGAAATCTGTGTGTACTGCCATGAAATCTTACAGTGCATTTCAAAGTGTAACATCTTGCATTAAAATTGATTTATCTCTGCTTGTATCTCTCAATGTACCCTGCTTTGGTATGTGTTGCACACCTACCCAATTATTATCTCATTTGTCCCTTGCCTGGACTTGTGTGTACTGCCATGAAGTCTTACAGTGCATTTCAAAGTGTAATATCCTGCATTAAAATTGATTTAATCTTTTTTACTGCTGGAAACCCCCTCTGCCTGGTACTGGCATTTATATGAACAATGTAGACAAAAGACAAGTATGAAATAGCATAATACATAAATTCTTTATTTATTAAAATTATCTTCAGTTGTAGAAGAAGTATCATAATTACCAAATTGTAATCGATTAGCATATTCAATATTCAAATATACCAGAACATATTAAGAATAAAGTTGCTTCTTGTTATTCTTTGTATACACGAGGATTTATCATCATTTGAGAGATAACAGCACAGATCAACAAACCATTTCTGGTCTCTCTGCTGTCATTACACACTGCGATTCTCCTTTGTTTAGACACTTTGGTTTACTGAGTGTTCTCTACATTCACATGTACACGCCTCTGGTGCTAGTACAATGACAGAGAGCACCCACTTCATGCTAACAAACTGTTTGACAGAGCTGTGCAGACAATTGTCTGTTGTGGCATGGTTTCTATGACTGGATGCCCTCCCTACTGCCAACTACTTAAGTTGTGCTTTTTATATGCCACTGGCATGGGTGTGTTTACACAGCACTAGCACGGCTGCTTTAAAAAGTGCATGGGCACTTTTTAAGTGGCACCAGCACCTGAAAACACAAGTCGCTCCCTAGAGCAGTGGAAGAATATTATTTTCTTGAACAAGTCATTCTTTACCTTATTTTCGACCACTGGCCGAGTATACGTGTGGAGACAGCCAAAAGAAGCATTTGATCCAGACTGCTAAACATGGAGGAAGATCTGTGATCATCTCCATGTCTAGTTAACTTACAACTTTCAGAGAATGATTTATAACAGACAATAAAATTATATGGTTTCTCTTCTGTATGAATACGTTTGTGTTGTAGCTAAAGCACTATTGACAGAGAATGATTTAACAAAGATACCACAGTGATAGGGTTTCTCTCCTCTGTGTGTACATTTGTATGAAGTCAAAGCATGACTGTCAAACAATAATTTAGCACAGATAACACAGCTTCCCTCCTGTATGAAAACATTTGTATTCAGTTAAGTCACTACTGTTAGAGAATGATTTACTACAGGTAGCATGATGGTATGGCTTCTCTCCTGTATGTTTGTATTTAGCTAACAGATGACTTTCACAGAATGATTTACCACAAATATCACAATGGTATGCTGTCTATCCTGTATGAATACGTTTGTGTTTACTTAAGTTACTATTCTGAGAGAATGATTTACCACAAATATCACAGTGATATGGCTTTTCCCCTGTGTGAATACGTTTGTGAGAAGTCAAGGTACAACTTGTAGAGAATGATTTACCACAGATATCACAGTGATATGGTTTCTCTCCTGTGTGAATACGTTTGTGTTCAGTTAAGTTATTACCTTGAGAGAATGATTTACCACAAATATCACAGTGATATGGCTTCTCGCCTGAATGAATACGTTTGTGTTTAGTAAAGTCACTACTTCTGCAGAATGATTTACCACAGATATCACAGTGAAGTGGCTTCTTCCCTGTATGAGTATGGTTGTGTCTAGTTAATGCACTACAATTAGAGAATGACGTACCACAAATATCACAGAGATATCTCTTTTCCTCTGTGTGAATACTTTTGTAATTAGCTAAGTGATTACTTACAGAGGATGAGTTATCACAGTGAAATGGTTGCTCTCCTGTATGAATATGCTTGTGTTTAGTCAAGACACTTCGTTGAGAGAATAATTTACCACAAATATCACAATGATATTGCTTCTCTACTGTATGAATATGCCTGTGTACAGCTAAGTTACTACTTTTACTAAATGATTTACCACAAATATCACAGCAATATGGCTTCTCTCCTGAATGAATACGTTTGTGAGAAGTGACGTGATAACTTCGAGAGAATGACTTGCCACAGATATCACAATGATATGGCTTCTCTCCTGTATGAATACGTATGTGTGTAGTTAAGACGATACTTTGAGAGAATGATTTACCACAGATATCACACTGATATGGCTTCTCCCCTGTATGAACACGTATGTGCCTAGTTAAGTCAATACTTCCAGTGAATGATTTATCACAGATGTTACAGTGATATGGTTTCTCCTTCTTATGAGTACATTTGTGAGTATTTAGGTGACCTTTCTGAGAGAAGGACTTTTTACAGATATCACAGTCATAGGGAAATTCCCTTTTCTCTTTTACCATGCTTTCAGGAAAAATCAATTTCTTAAATATCTCACTGTTTTCCATTATTATTCTTCTGAAATCAAAATGCATATATTTTCCTTCTTTGTTCTGATGATTTATTCCTTACAAAGGCTCCTACCACAGAATTTCTTTTGTCAATTTATGTTAAAAACATGTTGACTCATCAACTCTTCACTGCAGACTATGATGCAGAGAATGTTGCTAATAATTACAGATCAGAGCAAATATTTCAAAGGAATTCTGCTGAAGACTTATAGTAACTGTGTTATATATTTGCTCTGCATAATATTTTCCTTTGGTCTTCAAAAGATGATAAATACTGAGAATGTATCGTCTGTTATGCCAATGTCATTTGATATCCTGAAATAATAAAGAAACAACAGTCTAAGATAAAGAGGCTGCTTTAAAAATACGGATTCAACATTGGAAAATTTACATTTCTTTAGAGACAAACTTTAGAAATAAATTCTATTGTGTCTGGAGAGAATCATTTTCTTTTAGTGCCTTATAATTTAACACATTCACTGGTAAAGTTTCCACTCATTCACTTATTTATTTTTCTAAAATTTTTGTTGTGTCTTGCAACTTTTTCAATAGTTGTTGACTCTGTCTGTTATCCAAGCTACGTTAGAAATAAATATTTACCTAAAGAACCAAAACTTTTAAATTTATTAAAAATTTACATCACAGGATCTTGTGTTTTGCCTATACATTTGTAACCTGTAGCTATTCCTTCATATTGTGTAACATTTAGATCAAATCACAGATTAGTGGATCATAACATTCTTTTTTCTCCTGAAATGCAATTGTTTAACCTTGAGGTTGCTCAAGGCTAATCAATATTAACAAAAAATATGACTGGTGTGGCTGTGTGGTCAAGACGTTTTGGGTTCAGTCCCACTGTGTGGCAACTTGGGCAAGTCTCTTCTACTATAGACCAAGGTAAACCTATGTCTTGTGAATGAATTTCATAAACAAACATCACCAAATTATTTTGTTTTCAATCTTCCATGGAAACATCTCCTGATATGGGGAAATACGTTTTGCTTAGAAACAGAGATTAGCGACAAGAAGGGTATCAGGTGGTAAAAATTCTGTCTGAACCAAGCAAGCATAGAAAAGTGGCTGTTCAAATGATAATAATGATGACAATTATACATAATTTATAAACCAGCTTTTCTTAACAGGGAGATCTTTTGCACAATTTTGTCATCACTTCACTGTTCACCTTTCCATGCTCGAATGGGTCAAAACCTCACTTGTTTCCTAGCAACATAATAATTCTCTATTGCAGGACAGTGATACTCATTTGAAACTATCACACAATGTGAATACAGATATGCAGTCATATGCATTATATATATATATATATATATATATATATATATATATATATATATATATATGGTGAAGGGGAGCAGAACAAGGTGTTTTTACTGTATTTTTGACTTTCAGAACAAATACATTTTTTACAATTGTTCACAACCTTAGAAACACTATATCAGCTATATAGGGTTTCCAGCGAAAGTAAAGAATACATACACTCGGTGTTTAGGGTTCTTGTTACGCCGAAAACGGATGGTGTACGTATTCTTTACCTGCGCCGGGTTTCCGGGTATAAATTTGACAGTTCGCATAAAAATTTCTCATCCAAAAATAAATGTATTTGCTTTTAAAATTAAAAAATATATATATTAACTAACTTATGGCTGGGAGATGACAGTTCACTCAAAGTAGCCGCCCTCGGTTTCCAGAATGGCCTCAAGCGAGCTTCGAAACCAGATACACACTTCCCTTACTGTGTCCCTAGGAAAATCTTGCAACACCTCCTTGATCTTTGCCATCAAATCGGTCTTAGTTTTGCAGGCAGAGAGATTAGTGTCTTTCTCAACTGCGCCCCATACATAATAATCCATGGGACCATAATCGGGGGTATTAGGAGGTTCGAAATTGGATTTGTCTTGAGGCCATGGCGGAAGCTGAGTGCCGTTATTTTAAGTTAACTGTTGACTCCCAACCATAAACTAGTTGATATTTAAAAATTTTTCTTCAGATACTCCTCACTCTCATCTGAGAGGGGTTTTTCTTTCTGTTTCTCCTTTTTTTCCTTTATTGCCTTGCTAGAAATAGCAACCATATCTCGCATAAATCATGGACATCTCCCATCCAAAACAAACGAGAGAAACACAAAGAATCGAGTCGTCAAAAACTGAACGTCTCCAGTGTTAGAAGGTGAAACATTTTCGATGTTCAATACTTACGAAAATGTTTTATAGGTTAGAGATCTTATAACTATGTCTGGTAGTTCAGAAACGTATTATCAGCGGTAAAGTGATGACCCTTCGTCGAACATTCTGACGTTAAGATGAAATACGAGTACTAATAGTGCGCATGCGCATTTCTTATGAAATATTTCCGTCAACTAATTCGTGTTATTCCCCTTTATCTTTATACTGTCTGTATGTATCTTTTACCTTTTTGCCATTAAACTGTGGCCATGCTGGGGCACTGCCTGGAAGAATTTTTAGTCGAATGAATCGGCCCCAGCATTTTTTCTTTTTAAGCCTGGTACTTGTTCTTTCGGTTTCTTTTTGTCGAGCCTATACATTACAAGGACGTAAAAACAATAATATCGCTAGAAATAGCAACCATATCTCGCATAAATCATACACACACACACACGCATAGATAGTTATGGCCGGTCTATGGGGCTACCCTGGGTTTCATGTCCATACAGCGCTTAGCTCTAGAATGTTTCTTCATGTGTGTGTGTATATATATCTATATATAGTGGAGTCAACAAGAAGGGGTACAGTTGCTATCATTAACATATTTTGAGAAGCATTTAAAATCTAATAAAAAAAATAAATATATAGTAAATTGGGGAAGTGGTACTCAACAAAGAACAATGTGTAGGGTTGACGGAGGGGAAGTTTCAGTATAGAGCTCCCTCCATCATGAGAAATGAAAGGAGCAAGGAAGTGAGGCTTGTGTGAAAAGGTATGAAAGACAAAATAAAAAACTGGAATTTTTGGAAATACTTTATTTTCAGAATTGTAATTTCCTTTATATGAAAAACAGGAAATATTAAGAAAAAGAAGTCAACAGAAGAAACCATACAAACTACACTTTTCCTTTCTCTTCTCTCTGAATACATTTGTGCGCAGTTAAATTACTACATTTAGTAAATGATTTACCACAGACATTACAATAATATGGCTTCTCTCCTGTATGAGTACGTTTGTGTGAAGTTACACTATAACTTTGAGAGAATGATTTACCACAAATATCACACTGATATGGTCTTTCTCCTGAATGAAGACGTCTGTGTTTAGTTAAGTCATTATTTTGTGTGAATGATTTACCACAGATATCACAGTGATATGGTCTCTCTCCTGTATGAATACGTACATGTGCAGTTAAATGACTACTATCAGAGAATGATTTACCACAGACATCACAGTGATATGGCTTCTCTCCTGAATGAAGACGTTTGTGTTTTGTTAAGTCACTATTTTGAGAGAATGATTTACCACAGATATCACAATGATATGGCTTTTCTCCTGTATGAATACGTACATGTGCAGATAAAGCACTTTTTCGAGGGAATGGTTTACTACAAATATCACAGTGATATGGTTTCTCTCCTGAATGAAGACGTTTGTGTGCAGATACCTCACTACTGCTAGAAAATGATTTGCCACAGATATCACAATGATATGGCTTTTCTCCTGTATGAATACGTATGTGTGCAGTTAATTTACCATTTTGAATGAATGATTTACCACAGATATCACAATGATATGGCTTCTCTCCTGTATGAGTACGTTTGTGTGCAATTAATCTACCACTTTGAATGAATGATTTACCACAGATATCACAATGATATGGCTTTTCTCCTGTATGAGTACGTTTGTGTGAAGTCAAGGTATTACTCTGCGAGAATGATTTACCACAGATATCACAGTCATATGGCTTCTCTCCTGTATGAGTACGTTTGTGAGAAGTCAAGGTATTACCTTGCGAGAATGATTTACCACAAATATCACAATGATATGGCTTCTCTCCTGAATGAAAACGTTTGTGTGCAATCAATTTACCACTTTGAGTGAATGATTTACCACAGATATCACAGTGATATGGCTTCTCTCCTGTATGAGTACGCTTGTGTGAAGTCAAAGTACTACACTGAGAAAATGATTTACCACAGATATCACATTGATATGGTTTCTCTCCTGTATGAATATATTTGTGCGTAGTTAGGTTACATTTTTGAGAGAAAGACTTCCTACAGACATCACAGTCATATGACATCTTTCTCATATCTTTCATCATGCCTTCATGGGAAATCATTTCTTTAGGCGTCTCTATTATTTTTCTTCTCAAATCACAATGTATATATATTCTTCTTGCTTTTGTTATCTTTTATTTCTACAAATACTTCCACTCCCGTATTTCTACCCAATGTCACCTATAGCAACACCTATGTAAATTTATCCAAGATTACTCAGCACATAAACTCATCTTGTAGACATTCCTATCAGTGATGATCAGAAATTTTGCTAATAATCTCAGCATTTTTTTGAGCAAATATTTCTTAGGGTATCTACCAGTTTTATATATCTGCTCTGTATAAAATTTCCTTCAGTTTTTAAAAGATGATAAATGTTGAGAACATATCTTCTGTTCTGCCAATGTCATCTGATATTCTGAAATAATAAAGGAACAGCAATGTAAGATATAGAGGTTACTTTAAAAATACAGATTCAACAGAGGAAAATTTGCATTTCTATAAAGATAAACTTTAGAAATAAACATTCACCTGAATGACTGAGCTTTTTAATTTATAATTTACATCACAGAATCTTGTGTTTAGCTTCGATATTTGTAAACAACAGCTAAACCTTCACACTGTGTAATATTATTTCGATTAAACTAGAGAAGAGTGGTTAATAACATTCCTTTCTCTCAAGAAATATAATCTGAAGTTGTTCAGAGTAGCTATGGTTCAGTATACATATGATTAAAGACATTCCATCCATGATCATCCTGTTTTTTCTGTAGCTCTGTATATCTAGAACTACATCTTTAATATTTATAGCTAATATTTCAAATAGATAGTGTGGCCACATAGAGAGCTATGATCACAACGGGCTCATTCCATATGAATTCAAACAAAGTTAAAAAAATTTTCCACCTGACCAACTCAGGTGTAATACCTCTACATGCATAAGGTAATACCTCTAAATGCATAAGGAACACATGCATAATTTTACGGTTGAATTCCTAAGGGTTTCAAACATATGTTCTGCAAAAATGTCAATTTATACATATTTTGGTGCTGAATATCTAAACTAATCATAGTATTTCACTGAAATTGGCTACTCCAGGTAAACTGAAATAAGAATCTGCTACCAGAATTGTTCCATCTTCCTTCATTTTTGAATTATTGGCCTTTTCATGGGTGGAAATTAAAAAAAAGTCAACATTCAAGGATCTTCTATCTAATATAAGCAAAACTTTAATAAGTTTCTTCAATTTGAGAACTGTGTCTATGACAAAAATACTGATTATGTACAAGGCATAATATATTCAGAGGTCTCTGAAAATGGTTCTTGGTGAAAAAAATCATTTTTTGGGACAATTTTTGCCTTGCAAGTTCACCATGTGGGGAATTAAACAAGGGAATGAAACTTGTTCTTCAAAAATGTATATATCCAAACTTTATTTGTTCAAAATTTCAACTTGTTTCCTCGTCTTTTTAGCAGAATCACATAATCATCTGACAGAATCTAGGTAATATTATCTCCCACCCTCAGAATTGTAACCACCATCCCCTGGTATAACTGAATTCCTATTAGCGTTCTTTCTTTTCTTTAATTTTAAATAAGTGTATGTTGCACTCATATCAAATACTTAATTGCTTTATGTTTTCGTTATCTTCGTTTGAATTCTTGTGCTTTTATTCCCATTTCAAATCCTAATCTAATAACGCTGGCAGGAAATAAAATGAATAGCACGAAGATACATATATAATTAACTTAAACATCATCTTACAAGTTGTGATAATAAACCAGACTGCCTGGCTCTTTCTTCTCTCTTCCACTCGTGACATACTCACCAACTGCCTTGGTAGTTTGTGCAACAATGGAAATAAGTCAAATCTCGCACAAATCATAGACATCTCTCTTCCATAGCTAGAAATAGCAGCCAAATCTCGTGCGAATAATATACATCACTCATCCATAGCTAGAAATAGCAGCCAAATCTCGTGCGAATAATATATATCTCTCTTCCATAGCTAGAAATAGCAGCCAAATCTCGTGCGAATAATATATATCTCTCTTCCATAGCTAGAAATAGCAGCCAAATCTCGTGCGAATAATATACATCACTCATCCATAGCTAGAAATAGCAGCCAAATCTCGTGCGAATAATATATATCTCTCTTCCATAGCTAGAAATAGCAGCCAAATCTCGTGCGAATAATATATATCTCTCTTCCATAGCTAGAAATAGCAGCCAAATCTCACACAAATCAAAGACATCTCTTCCATAGCTAGAAATAGTAGCCAAATCTCGTGCAAATAATACACATCTCTCTTCTATAATCAGCAATAGCAGCCATATCTCGCATAAATGATGGACATCTCTCATTCAGAGCTAGAAATAGCGGCCAAAGCTCGTATAAATAATAAACATCTCTCATCCATATCCAAAAATAGCAACCAAATCTCGCACAAATCATGGGCATCGCTCTTCTATAGCTTGCAATAGCAGCCAAATCTTGCATAAATCATAGACATCTCTCTTTTGCAGCTAGAGACAGCAGCCAAATCTCGTACAAATCATGGACATCTCTTTTCCATAGCTAGAAATAGCAGCCAAATCAGGGATATCTCTCTTCCATAAAAGACAGAAGAGACACAAAGAATCAACATGTCAAAAACCGAACGTCTACAATGTTTAAGATAGAAGATTTTCGTTGTTTAATACTTACGTGAATTATTGATATGGACAGCGTTACTATAAACTGTGTGTGTGTTGGTTGAGATATGAATTAAAAGGAGATGAAGAGAAATTCATGCGACGAACATTTCTAATCTGATGCCAAGAAACGAAGGTACGTGTATTGCGCATGCGCATTTTCATATGTAATACTTTCAGCGAATAAGACTTGTTATCTCCCTTTATGTAGCATTCTATTCCAATTGAAATCTTTCTGTGTATTTATGACATCTGATTAAATGGTAATGGGTATCACTATGGATTTTTGAAAGTATCCAAAATGGACTGAAAAACGATGCTGAAGTGGAAAATTAAATAAAATAGATATTAAAACTTTTAAAAATATTTTATACGTCTGACGTTTTTCGTATGCCTTCCTACAAGTTATCAGCCCAAGAAAAACAGTAACAAGAGTGAGCTGCCGTGGTTCTTGTAACACAAACGCATGCGCACTAGATACATTTCCTTTTCCATCTTGACATTTGTTTAATTGTTGGTGGAACGAATTACCTCTCATTAACTTTTAATACATTTGTAATACATTTCTCAGCTATTACAAATGCACTTATAAGAACGTTATCCTTTATGAAATTTTTCCGTGAGTATTAAACAATGAAAATACTACATCTTTTATCTTAAATATTGTAGACGTTCAGTTTTTGACGTGGTGACTCTTTGTCTCGTTTCTCTTTTATGGGTGAGACATGTTTATGATTTGTGCAAGATTTAGCTGCTATTTCTAGCTATAGAAGAGAGATATCTATGATTTGTGCGAGATTTGGTGGCGCTTTTATTTTAAGCATGGCAGCTTAAATTTGATTTACTTTCGTTTTTACCTTAAATATGGTTTTGTTTTGTTTCGCTTATGCGTGACCGCTTAAATATGATTTAGTTTCGTTTTTAGCTTCAATATGATTTACTTTCATTTTGTTTATATTTAATGTTAACATTTACAATTTCAATATGAATTTTCCATCAGTGAGTAGCATAAATTGTTCGGATTTGATTATTAATTTAATGGATAATGAAAAAGCAATTGATTGGTGCAGACGCCATGGGCTCTTGCATAAGGAACGTATTTGCCCTTCATGTGGCTTAGAAAAATACGGTACTAGTAACACAACGGGGATCTTTTCCCTTTGAACGGCACATCGAGAAATTAATTTTTTGTAACTAAACACTTTCAAACTTCGGACACTGGTAGAATGTGTCATATAAAACATCTTTTACTCTTAGTGGTGTTGAGAAAAGTTTATATTTTCAAAGTTATTTCGTGTTAAACTTGTATTTCGGTAATTTCATCTAATCAATGAAGTGTATTCAGCTGAATAAATTCACTGGACCAACAGTGAGAAATTAATGCTAAATAGCAATTGATTTGGTTAAGTTGTGAAATATCTATGTGAACAATGACCTCTGGTATAAAGAAAAGGTAGCACATAGAGCCAACACACTGGACTCCATAAATGTCTACAAAAATGCTAAAGTAAGTTATGTTATTTAACTTTTACCCACTCTATATATTTACCACTCTCTTTCTCACTCTTTATATATGTGTATAATATGTATATATGTGTTGAATCTGTAATTTTTAAGTAGCTTCTGCATCTTACACTGTGTTTTTTTTAATAATTTCAGAATATCAAATGACATTGGGATAAGTGAAGATACATTCTCAATATTTATCATGTTTTGAAGACAAAGAAAATGCTATCGAAAGCAGATATATAATACCATTTTTATAAACTTATGATAGCATTCCAGTGCAATATATGCTCTGACCTGTGATTATTACTGAAATTCCCATGCATTTCTGACTGGAGTGTCTACAAAATGAATTTGTGTGCAAATTAAAATTAGATAAATTGAGAAAGGAGTTCTAAGACAAAGGTAACACTGAACAGAAATACAGTGATTGAAATATTGGCAAGGCATAACTATAAGAACAAACTAAAGAAATATATATATATATATATATATACACACACACATATATGTATAAATAGAGAGAGAGAGAGAGAGAGATTTGAAAAGAAAAATTATGGAAAAATGTGAGAAACTTGAGGAATTGATATTACCTGAAGACATGATGAAAGAAACAAGTAATTTGTCCTATGACTGTGATAAGACATTCTCTCTAAAAGATAACTTGACTAAACACAAACATATTCATACAGGAGAGAAACCATATTGTTGTGATGTCTGTGGTAAATCTTTCTCTGGAAGTACTGCCCTGACAATACATATACGTATTCATACAGGAGAGAAACCATATCACTGTAATGTCTGTGACAAATCATTTTCTCAAAATATTGACTTAAATAAGCACATTCGTATTCATACTGGGGAGAAGCCATATCACTGTGATATCTGTGGTAAATCATTCTCTCAAAGTGCTGTCTTAATTACACACAAACGTGTTCATACGGGAGAGAAGCCATATCACTGTGATGACTGTGGTAAATTATTCTCTCGAAGTTATCACTTGACTTCTCACAAACGTATTCATTCAGGGGAGAAGCCATATAGCTGTGATATCTGTAGTAAATCATTCTCTGAAAGTAGTGTTTTAACCAAACACAAACGCATTCATACTGTAAAAAAGCCATATCAGTGTGATATCTGTGGTAAATCATTCTCTGTAAGTAGTTACTTGAGTAAACACAAGCATATTCATACAGGAGAGAAGCCATTTCACTGTGATATCTGTGGTAAATCTTTCTCTGCAAACAGTGATTTAACTAGGCACAAAGTTATTCATACAGGTGAGAAGCCATTTCAATGTGATGTCTGTGGCAAATCATTCTCACAAAGTTATAACTTAACTTCTCACAAACATATTCATACAGGTGACAAGCCACATCACTGTGATATCTGTGGTAAATCATTCTCTGCAAGTAGTAACTTAATTTCTCACAAACGTATCCATACAGGTGAAAAGCCGTATGTCTGTGATATCTGTAGTAAATCATTCTCTGTAAGTAGTGCTTTAACTTTACACAAACGCATTCATACAGGAGAGAAGCCATATCATTGTGATATCTGTGGTAAATCTTTCTCTGAAAGTCGTAAGTTAAATAAACACATATCTACTCATGTATAAGGGTAACCGTGTGCCTTTTAGCCATGCCAATAACAAATCCACTCAATATGTCTCCCATTTTTTAGGTTGTTTGAGATTTACTGATGCCAACCCCTTTTTATTTACTTCTTACAGTATGCCAGGACATGATTTACTCTCAAAATTTCTTTTACAAAAAGTAAGAATAAAGACATCTATAACTACAAATGTTTTTAGATAAGAAAGGAGTTTGATAACAGCCTCCCAACACTATATTTTATATCACTACAACCATGTATACATTGGTGAGATAACATACCAATGTAGTATTTTTAATAAAAGTAATTTCTTCTAGACTTTGAATTTGTTGTTTTGAAACCTTATCAAGGAAGAAAATATTTTCAGGGATAATAAGCATCAATTACTTCAGAAAAAGAAGTGAAATATAGACAAGCAACAACTAGTGAATATGGTTATAGGCTTTATTCATCATGACTCCTCATGAATCAATTTTTTTCAGAACATCAATGCATATATATATATATATATATATATATTATGAGTATGTTTATTTTATCATTGTAGGTAAATAGTTGCAAATTGAAGTGATATCACTGTGCAGTTATTGTGTTAGCAATAAATACAGAAATTATAAAAGGAAGTATTACCTTGCTTCTATGATAAGAAACATTGTTGTTATCATTTAACATCTGCTTTCCATGCTGGCATGGGCTGGACAGTTTGACAAGGAACTGGTGAGCTGCAGTACTATATCGTTGACATGATTTCTACAACTGGATACCCTTTTTAACATCAACAACAATATAGAATGTACTTTGTGCTTTTTTTCATGCTATAGAGACTTGTGAGGTTGCTATGTAACTTGCAAAACAGAAGAGAACAGAAAAAAAGAAAAGGCTTCTACTACTAAGAAGTATTTTGGAGAGGATGGTGGAGGTGGATACTGTATGCCAGGTTTTGAAAGTCTGAAGTCTGATAGAGAGACAAGCACAGATGTCTTGCTATAGAGGAAATAAGAGGAAGGTAATGATGGGGTACTAGAGCAGACTCTGAAGGAGAAAGAAGGTGAGCATAAGAGAATACATGGATGGTGGGAAGGGATGAGAGGGTGGGTTTTTAATAAGAATGTTAGGGAGAATGAGCTGGTAGAGTTTAATGTAGGGAGTGATGAATAAGGGTAAGGGTGGAAATACTTGTATGTGGAAGGTGGGAGAAAATAGGAGTAGCTCAGGGAGGAGAATAAAAGAGAATGATTTGCAAGGTGTAGGATGAGTGGAGAGGGAAATGTATAGGGTAGATAATAGGCTATAACAGGGAAATGTATAGGGTAGATAACAGGTCATGATGCTAGATATGGGAGGGTGCAGATAAGGGAAGGAGAGAGAGAGAGAGAGAGAGCTGTGGTTGGATGCATAGAAAGGTGGTAATTGATTGAAATAGTGTGGGCAGGGATGGAAGTAGTTTTGGGGTGGGGGTCATTTGGGAAGGAATAGGATGTAATATGTGCTAGTGACTTTCAGCGCAGACGACATCTTCTCAAAACTTCGAAAAGTAAACGAGACAAGATGCAACAAACAATAAAGGTAAGCATTTTATCTTGTTTTTCTTTTTTTACAGAATTTGTCAAATTTTGTTCCTTCTCATTTCAAAGGAATTGTTTTTTTTTTCATGAGTATAAAACCTATACAGCTTATTTACGATTTCAAAGTAAATACATCAAATTGAGAAGACTTGGAACCTATAACTGAGTAAAATGAACGCTGCTTCAGTTTGTGTAAAGTAATTTTTATTTCGATGAACTGTTTCATGAAACATGGAAGAATGGAAGAAGATATCATTAACACAAACAGAGATTGGTTTGTGTGTATATGTTTATGCATATATATAGATACAAATATATATGTATATATACATTATATAAATCTGTATGTGTACGCAAATATCTATATCTATGCGTATACACACAGACACACACACATATTTATGTATGTATGTAGGTAGACAGACAGACTTTCGGAATTGTAGGCTCACATAAAGTTGGAATATCTCAGTAAAGCTTGAGATTTTTCACACATTTTATTATAGAAAAAAATAACGATGAGAAAACTTAAAAACAATTTTTGTTTTTCAATCTAAGCTTTTTAAACATTTACACAGGTCACATCGTCATCGATTTGGAACAGCAACCTTCAATAAATTGATATTTTTCTTCTTTTACTTAATTTTTGTTCATTTTCAATGTTATTATCATATTACTAAATATGTCTGGAAAATTTATTTCTTCAAAATTTCATTAATATTATATAAAATTTCCATAAGTTAAGGGGAAAATATTCAGTGTGGCATGAAATGGTAGATATACCATTTCTCTCTCCTTCTGTCTGTCTGTCTCTCATTCTCATGCATACATACAAATATAGATAAATACGTATATAAGAGGGGATGCTGAAAGGTTTAAAGGGCATCGAAAAAAAGGCCTAAAGGGAGGTTCAAAATTCTGAGATCTTTTACAGATTTTAGAAAAACTTAATATACCTATGTCAGATTTTCTGGGGCATATAAGTCTAACTTTGGGGTTAGTTAGGAAGCTTCCCTTATGATCCTTCAGAGTAATTCTGGATGCCTTTTCTAATGCTAAACACCCCAAGAGTGTAGTGGGTGTCTTTTACATGTCAAAACCACTGGCCACGACTACAATTTCACCTGACTTGACATGTCTTCTTAAGCACAGTAAGTTCGTCAAAGGTCTTGATCGACTCAACATCTAAAGATCATGCTTCACCACCTCGTCCCATGTCTTCTTGGGTTTTAATTAATTACAACGGTAATAATAAAATAAATAATAATTATATACATCTCCAGAGTGATGGACATTTGGGGAAGGACTTGAGAAGGGTGAATTGAATTCATAGGGTGTACAATGAAGCTGATTTCAAATTTCTTTTCATGGGTTTGACAGGAGCTGGCACCCAGAGAACTACACTTGGCCCTGTTGCCTGCTTTGGCATGGTTTCTACAGCTGGATGCCTTTCTTAATGCCAACCACTTTACAGAGAGTTTGGATGCTCTTTATGTAGCACCACCATCAGCAGGGTCACCAAGCAACTTGTTAGACAAAAACCCTGTAACTAGGAAAGGGAGTGATACTTAAGGAGGTAGTTTTACGCATGTTGAGATGTTAAATAAAGTAAAGGGCAATTGGACACCCCAGCAGAAAAAGAAAGAAGAATGCTAGAGAGAGAGATGAGATATAGTGTGTGCGTGAGAGAGAAAGCAGAAGTTGGTGACAGAGATGCATGGAGACACCCATAAGGTACAGAGGGGAAGTGACTGTAGCAAGGGATGGTGTGAGAAATTGGAGTGACTAGAGTGTAGCTATGGTAGATATGTGAGGGCATAGTGAGTGTATGGGTAAGAATATTAGGGAGTATGAAGAGGCCAGCAGCAGGTGGGGGAAAATGGGCCATGGGGTAAAAGTTGTGTCATGACCATAAGGACTTGGTTGTATGTATGCCACAGTTTTACTTAGCATGATGTGTCTTCCAAAGCGCAGCAAATCACCAGATGTCTCTGTCCCTTGTCATCTTCCCAGTGAGAATCAACATCTGAAGATTATCTCTCATATCTTCCTCTTCCAAAGGTTCTCTCCACAATTAGAGATAGGCACTCCTTTATGCAGTTTTCCTCATCCACACATATCACACAACCATACTAACACAATCTTCTCTCTTGCAAACTACATCTGATGCCTCATACCCAATTTTTCTCTTAAAACATTTATGCTGTCATGCATGCACACTGACACTGCTCATCCAGCGAAACATTCTGGATTTCTTTCTTTCAAGCATTACACAGCCCACAACTTTCTGCTACAGAGTGTAGCTGGTTATACACAGACATTATACAATCTACCTTTAACTCTGAGAGAGAGGCCCTTTTCATACCAAACAAGGTAATAACTCTCCGAACTTTGCCTGGCTGGCAGTGCATCGTCTTCCACTGCCAACTTGGTTGCCTAGGTAACAGAAGCTACTACTTCTAACGACACTTTGGACATTTGAAGAAGTCTATTTCTTGTACATTCTTAATGTTTATTATACTAGCACATCTGTCACACACAAAAATTCCTTTCTGTTAACCTTCCAGTGATACTGTTTCAGCTCTTTTCTCCATAGCTCACACAGTATGGAATTTCTGCCAAAACATTTTCTACATATCAATCAAGGACATCTCCTTCAAGAGATTAGGAATTTGTCTGCTTTCCTACTTGCTAGGACTTTGGTCTTTCGTAAATTAACTCAAAGCACCTTGATACCAGGCGTTGTGTCCGCACTTAAAATTTGTTCTGACTCGAGTAAAGAGTTAGCTATAAGAACAAGGTCACAGACATAGACGAGCTCCCAAGGGCATTCAGCCTTAAATTCCTGTTATGGCCTGAAGAACTATGATAAATAAGAGGGAGCTGAGAAATGATCCTTGGTGGCCTCCTACCTGTACACTAAATTCAGTGCTATACTCTTTGCCAACTTTTACCTTACTGACATTATCCAAGTACATAGCTTGTATGGTACTCACCAACCACTCATCTCTTCCCAGCTTCCACATTGACTACCAGATAAGGGAGTGAGGTACCCTGTCAACAGCTTTCTCCATGTTGATAAAAGGTTTATCTGTCGCTAAATTCTTTTCAAGCATATGACCCTGACAAAAACAGGGTGGAGTTCAGAAGGATCTCAATCTCCTTGGAAAACTTTTTTCCTTAATTTTATGAAGATAATTGTAATCTAGACCCTTGAAAACTTAAATCAGCTAAGTTTAATTTAAAAAACAGTTCTTCAGAAAGTTAAAAGAAAACAGTTTGTTGTAGGGCCCTAAACCATAGTTATGCCACAAGTGTTTTTGTGGTGTCTTCCATTTTGAACTGGAAGTCATTGTTTATATATTTGACAAATTTACTGCATTCCTGTGTCTTAAAAAGGCATAACTGTTAACATTTAATGAGTGAAGTAGTTAAAATTTAATAATGTATACAGTAAATCAGGGAAGTGATATTCAACAAAGAGCCAGGTGTAAGGTTGCCAGGAGGAGTAATTTCAGTATAGAGGTCCCCTACATCATGGGAAATGAAATGGGAATGGAAGCTAGAGATAGAGCTGTAAGAAAGTTTAAAAACAAAAACAAAATTTTTGGAATTGTAATGTTAATTACACGAAACACAGTAATATAAAAAAAAAAAAAAGGATGTTTATTACAAAAGAACCCATACAAACTAGCCTTTTTGCTTTCTCCCCTGTATGAACGTTTGTGTGCAGTTAATTTATTGTTTTCACTGAATGATTTACCAGTGAAATGGCTTCACCTTTGTATGAAGTGAAGGCATAATGGTCAGACAATGATTTAGTAGACATCACTTTGATATTATTTCTCTCTGGAGTGAATGTGCTTGTGTCTAGGAAGTCACTATTTATAGAGAATGGCATAAATGATTTATCACAATGTTATGCTCTCTCTCCTGCATGAATATGTTTGTGCATAATTAGTTTACCACTTTCATTAAATAATTTGCCACAGATATCACAATGATATGGCTTTTCGCCTGTACGAATACGTTTATGTGTAGATAAGTGACTTCTTTGAGAGAATGAGTTACCACAGATTTCAGTGATGTGGTTTTTCGCCTGTGTGAATACGTTTATGTTTAGTTAAAGTATTACTCTTATTGAAGGATTTACCACAGACATCACAATGATATGGTCTCTCTCCTGTATGAATACGTATATGTGTAGATAAGTGACTTCTTTGAGAGAATGAGTTACCACAGATTTCACAGTGAAATGGTTTTTCGCCTGTGTGAATACGTTTATGTTTAGTTAAAGTATTATTCTTATTGAAGGATTTACCACAGACATCACAATGATATGGCTTGTCTCCTGAATGAAGACGTTTGTGTTCAGTTAAAGAACTGCGGAGAGCGAATGATTTGTCACAGATGTCACAATGATATGGCTTGTCTCCTGAATGAAGACGTTTGTGTTCAGTTAAAGAACTGCGGAGAGTGAATGATTTGTCACAGATTTCACAATCATATGATTTGTCTCCTGAATGAAGACCTCTGTGTTTAGTTAAAGTACTATTTACAGTGAATGATTTACCACAGATATCACAATGATAAGGCTTCTCGCCTGTATGACTACGTTTATGTACAATTAAGTGACCACTGTTAGAGAATGATTTACCACAGATATCACAATGATATGGTCGCTCTCCTGTATGGATACGTTTGTGTGTAGTTAAGCTGCCATTTTCAGTGAATGATTTACCACAGATATCACAATGATAAGGCTTCTCGCCTGTATGAATACGTTTATGTATAGCTATGTGACTCCTTTTAGAGAATGATTTACCACAGATATCACAATATGGTCGCTCTCCTGTATGGATACGTTTGTGTGTAGTTAAGCTGCCATTTTCAGTGAATGATTTACCACAGATATCACAATGATAAGGCTTCTCGCCTGTATGAATACGTTTATGTATAGCTATGTGACTCCTTTTAGAGAATGATTTACCACAGATATCACAATATGGTCGCTCTCCTGTATGGATACGTTTGTGTGTAGTTAAGCTGCCATTTTCAGTGAATGATTTGCCACAGATTTCACAGTGAAATGGTTTTTCGCCTGTGTGAATACGTTTATGTTTAGTTAAAGTATCACTCTTATTGAAGGATTTACCACAGATATCACAATGATATGGTCTCTCTCCTGTATGAATACGTTTGTGTTCATTTAAAGAACTGCGGAGAGTGAATGATTTGTTACAGACATCACACTGATATGGCCTCTCTCCTGAATGATGACGTTTGTGTGAAGTTAAAGCACTTTTGACAGTGAATGATTTGTCACAAATATCACAGTGAAATGGTTTTTCGCCTGTGTGAATACGTTTATGTTTAGTTAAAGTATTACTCTTATTGAAGGATTTACCACAGATATCACAATGATATGGATTCTCACCTGTATGAATACGTTTGTGTCTAGTTAAGTTGCCATTTTGAGAGAATGATTTTCCACAGATATCACAATGATATGGAGTCTCTCCTGTATGACTATGTTTGTGTTCATTTAAGTGGCTATTTCGAGAGAATGATTGACCACAGATATCACAATGATATGGTTTCTCACCTGTATGAATACCTTTGTGTCTAGTTAAGTCGCCCTTTCGAGAGAATGATTTTCCACAGACATCACAGTCATATGACAACTTTCGTCTCTCTTTTATCTTGTCTTCATGGGAAATCAATTCTTTAAGCTTTTCACTGTTTTCCATTATTCTTCTTCTCAAATCACACTATAAATATACTTTCCTTGTTTTTCTTCTGATCGTTTGATCTTAGAAATACTTCCACTTCTGTATTTCTGTCCACTGCTTCCTTTCTCTAGCAACACTTACGTAGATGTATCAAAGTTTACTCAGCACACAAACTCATCTTCTTAGTACTCCAATCAGTGAAGTGCAAATATCTTGTAACAATATCAGATTAGAACAAATATTTCACAGAAACCACAGCACATTCATAGAAAGTGTTGTATATCTGTTTTGTATATCATTTTCTTTCCGTTTCAAAAGATGATAAATATTGAGAATGTATCGTCTGTTATGCCAATGTCATCTGATATTCTGAAATAATAAAGAAACAACAGTTTAGATATAGCAGCTGCTTTCAAAGTACAGATTCAACAGTGCAAAATTTAGAACATTTCTATAGAGATAAATCTTAGAAATAAACATTTACCTGAACAACTGTACTTTTTAATGTCTTAAAATTTACATCACAGAATCTCGTGTATAGCTTACATAATTGTAAACCACAGCTACACCTTCACATTGTATATTATTTAGATTAAACTAGAAAACAGTGGACAATAACAATCTTCTTTCTCCAGACATATAATATGACATTGGTGTTTGGCCTGAAGACAACCCTAACTGAGCAGAAATATGATTAAAGACATTCCATCTATGAACATTTTGTCCTTCTCTCAAGCATTGTATATCTAGGACTACATCATCCAATAGTCTTCAATATTCTCAAAGGTGAAATTAAAGGGAGATATGCTATTATTTCTAGCAGATCATGTGATAACAGAGAGAGAGCTATGATCATAATCAGGTTGTTTACACAGGACCTACAACTTTTATGATAGATTCAACAAAAATAAACATTGATGAATGAAGAAAAGACAATTAAATGAGAAAAACACAAAACAAGCATTCACAAAAAATACAACTGGCCTGACAGTTTTTAATAAGTGTGATTTGGGATTGAGTCCCACAGTGTAGCACCTTATACTTTAGCATCAGTGCAACCAAAGCTCTATGAGTGGATCTGGTAAATGAAAACTGAAAGAATCCTTTTACGCACGTGTGTGTGTGTGTGTTCTTGTTCCCACATCCCATGATAGATGTAAACAAGCATCAAAATGTCATTTGATTCCCATTTTCCATGAAAGCATGTCTTGACATGGATGAATATTACCTTGCTTGGGAGGTGACAGTAAGGACACCTCGCTCAAACTTCTGCCTCTATGAATTCTGACTGAGCCAGGCAAGCATGGAAAAGGTGCCTTTTTAAATCATAAGATGACTTAATTATATTTCATTTATGGAGGGGTTTCTCTCAGCATGGACTTCTTTTGCAGAATGTTATCATTGTCATCATCACTGTTTTCCTGGACATGGGTTACACAGAAGATTGGAAGAGTATGAGAAACAGCAGCTATTGAAAGCAGCGCCACTGTTACTTCCTGAGTGTGCAAATCTGGGGACAGAAATGTCGCTGTTATGATGCTCTGTATTGCCACATCAGAAATGTTTTGGCTTTTCTCCAACATCAGGTTCACCACTTTAGAGTTCGAGATGGCATATTAGGGAATCAAGACAGGCATGCCTGTATTGTTCATTTCATGAATATATTTCTATGGGGAGAAAATTTCAATTCACCCACCCACCTCTCCATTTCTTCATTTTTCACTTTTACTGGAAATTTTTTTTTTTTGCAAAATACACACAAAAATATAGAGATTATGATGCTGAAAATAAATTGTTTGTAAAATTTCAATTAAAAAAAAAAATTCCCTCTCCTCACGATTCTATGGCCTTGGCCTTCAAGCAAGCTATTCACATGCTAGAAATAACAGCCAAATCTCACAAAACCGCGATAACATAATGAAAGAAACATTTTTTTATGTAGTGTTTTTGGTACCGAAACACTTTCAAACTTTGAATACTTGTATATTTTGTGTTATAGAACAGATAAAAAATTTTGTATTCTAAGTTATTTCATGTAAAAAAATTGTCGTATTTCAGTAATTTCAACCAATCACTGACGTCTATTGAGGTGAAAACAATTACGCCGTGGAATGTAAACAACGGTGTTACGGGATTTTTTCCCTTGAATAAAATTAGTGCCGTTGTTTGTCAACAAAAACTATCCGTTGTCAACAACTATCAGTGGTATATATTTCGTTTGTCACTGTTATTTATGACATCGTTTGTACTGGTTTTAGCTTTAGGGTTTTAGGGTTAGTGTTCGGGTTAGTTTTAGGATTACGATTAGGGTTATGATTATTTTTGCCATAACCTTAACTCTAACCCTAAAACCCTTACTAGGGAATAATGATATAATTAAACAGGGAATAACACTTGACACCGAACAGCAGTAACTGTATTCAGCTGAATAGACGTCAGTGATTGGTTGAAATTACAGAAATACGACAACTTTAACATGAAATAACTTGCGATGTACAATTTTTTGTTAAGAAGGTTAAGAGAAGAAGTTGTTTTATATGACACATTCTACCAGTGTCCCAAGTTTGAAAGTGTTTCGTTAAGAAAACAAGTGTTGCCCGTCAAACCAGAAAGATCCCAATCTACTCACCTATCTACAAAGAGTAATTTCCTGCAGTGAAATTAAAGTTTTTTTGGAAAGTTACAAAAAATATGAGTTTTGTCGAGAAGTGTGTTCGGGGAAGCCGCGCCAGTGGACTGTAGGGGGGATAAATTTTCACAATGTGTTTGAGAAATGTATAGAAATTTTAGAAGTTTGTCTTTGCAGTAAATCCATACATTTTTCGATACATCAATTCATCGACACGGGACCATTTCATATCGCCCAATGATCGAGTCGCATACTTTAGCCGTCTTTTGATACGGGACCAATAGGCCTTAATGTGGTTTGTGCAAACACAATTTTCAGGGTCCACGAAATTCTGCGAATGGTTAACTGTTCGTGAATGTAACCCAGCTGTTGTAAGTTCCTGTAGCTGGCCCATTTGTTTGTATGTATTACAGTACCAGGCAACACATTTTCTATTACCACAGCTTCTAGTGTTGCTGCACTTCTGTTGAGTACATGCTGTAGAAATACTTTTTTCACAGTGGTGTCATAGCACCCCACAACCCAGGTTTGATGGCCTATCCTCCCTACGTTGCTCTTCCTTTTGAAGAGCAAACTCATCTATTTCTACTTCATGACCTGGACCACCAAGCGGAGCTTTGTCTTGAAGCATCTTCCCCGATCACACTTCTCGACAAAACTCATACCACTGGATTGCGGTTTTGTTATCTACTCCGGTATATAAAGCCGCATTAGATATAAGTGCTTCGAACATGAAATGGAAGACAATGGGAAATATATTCTGTAAGGAGAACTTTGACTTTTCCATAAAAGTCTTTGTCCTTATAGAAATATTTTCCTCACAATTTCCGCATCGCTACACAAATCCATCCACCGATCTGGCCGACGTCTTCAAAGTCATATCACGCGTGCAAACACACGTTTTACTGGTGGCAATAATGCCGTTTGTTTTCAAAAAAATCCTTTATTTTCTCTAGAGCAAGCTTCAAGTGGCGTACACATTTTCAGTTTCACGAACACACGATGATTTGCGCTGCTCAAATGATTCTCTTTTAGGGTTGTGCACACGTACGCAAAAGGGAACAATTTGACCGTTGGAATCATGGTCAAATGATTGCCTTCGACACAAAATTCCCTTCGTTTTGCGTTGGTCGCAAAACAAACTGATGTCGGACCACGGTATTCCCATTTCAAAGTGAATACAGTAACTACAGTACATACCATCTCAGTTGAATGTTACTGGGAAAATGCAAAACGCATATTGAAGAGTATGTTTACACATATTTACATATGTAGAGGGTTCTTTTTTATATCATGGATGCCACTGACTTGTGCGTGCGTACGTCCGTCCACTGACTAGCGTAGAGAGGCGCATCCACTGACTAGGGTTCACTCTTCTTAAGTAGTACTGAATGTTGTCTCCAGCTTTTCCTAAGTAGTACTGAATGTTGTCTCCAGCTTTTCCTAATTGAATGATAGTCCACGATTATTCTAAGATTGTTATGTTATTTTGTTGGGATTAATCCACCTTTAAAGTGAAAAAAACAAAACCGACGTATACGACAGGTGTGTAAAATATATTTGTGTACTTTTTCTGTTTATTCTTAATCTTCCTGTTTTTGCAAGATTGAAAAAAAAGTTTCGGAAAGCTAACATTTAAAAATTCTTCGGGAAGCGACACTGTGATAGTTTCTATATTTAACCGTGCGTGTATATTCCTATTTTTGCTCCTGTTCTCTTCTACTTCTCTACTAGAAACATTTACTTTGGAATTTACTTCTATTGAGAAAAAAAAAATCGTGTGCATGTGATTTTGAACGAAAGTTTTCTTATGACGGTTTCTCTTTATTGTCTAGAAATCTACGGATGCACATAATAGAGAAAAATTAAACAAATATGGACGACTTGCTCCGAAACACCACCGAGAGGGGAACGCTTCTCAAAAATAACCTGCAGTTGTTTCCTTCAAAATTCCTACATGCACGATATGTACATACATCAAGGTATTATTTGTAGAAAATTTCACGAAAAATATTCATTTTCCTGGAAGTTAAGAGGAATTTAAGTAGACTCCGTTGGAATTTCCGAAAATTGTCCCGGATTCTACATAGTAAATACTATATGCATAGAAAATTTCATTAAAAAATATTCATTTTTCTGAAAGTTATGACCTCCCAAAGTCTGGGTGGTAAAACCCTGTAGTTATGCCTTTCGAGTTAGGGTTATGTAGATGCGTCGGGACCTCTGTATTTAAGTAGTACGGAGACAGTGACCAAATCTCGCACAAATTATAAACATCTTCATTCATGAAAGATTGAAGAGAAACAAAGAATCGACGCGCCAAAACCGAACGTCTACAAAATTAAAAACTATTTTCGAAGTTTAATACTTACGGAAATGTTCTTCTTTATAAAGGATAGAATTGTTACAAGCGTGAGTGTAGTGGTTGAGAAATGTATTACTAATGTGCATTATAAATATTATAAATGTATTAAATGTTGATAAAAAGAATTTCAAGCAAACAACAATATTCGCATGTCAGAAACGGAAGTAGGATAGCGCGCATGCGATATTTTGATACACGCTACTTCTGTCACTTGACACCTGTTACCCCCCTTTGCAAGCCCTATATTGCAAAAGAAGGTGTGTGTGTGAGAGAGAGAGAGAGAGAGAGAGTGTGTGTGTGTAATACACTAATAATCCTTTCTACTAGAAGCACAAAGCCTCATATTTGAAGGAAGGGGTTTAGTCGAATATATCGACCCTAGTGCGTAACTGGAACTAATTTAATCGACTT
Organism: Octopus bimaculoides; assembly: GCF_046866305.1. Taxonomy (NCBI): domain Eukaryota; kingdom Metazoa; phylum Mollusca; class Cephalopoda; order Octopoda; family Octopodidae; genus Octopus; species Octopus bimaculoides. The sequence continues at coordinate 14,682,050 of NC_142955.1, read as the reverse complement.
CGAAAGGATGAAAGGCAAAGTTGACCTCGGCGGAATTTGAACTCAGAACGTGGTGGCAGACGAAATAACGTTATGCATTTCGTCCAGCGTGCTAACGTTTCTTATTTCTTTATTGCCCACAAGGGGCTACACATAGAGGGGACAAACAAAGGGATTAAGTCGGTTACATCAACCCGAGTGCTTAATTGGTACTTAATTTATCGACCCCGAAAGGGGCCTGTGTGTTTTTTGCACTCCGTTTATCATTTTGTCCACGTTTTTTTTGCTACGTCCTGTAACCAGATATGCATCTATATATACATGTAGATGTAGGTATGTACATACATATATGTATATATGCATATACTCATATATTTGTATTATATATATATATATGAATGAGAGGTACTGATATACAGAAGAACCAAGGTGACAGGTAACGCTATATAAATGCTATAGAAGGACCGTATTTAAACTCTCGGTTCCATGCGAGTGCTCATATATATGTGTGTTTCTTCCCCCACCCTTGACAACCGATGCTGATGTGTTTACGTCCCCGTAACGTAGCGGTTTGGCAATGGGATACGATAGAATAAGAATTGAATAAGTCCTGGGGTCGGTTTGTTCAACTCAAGGCGATGCTCCAGCATAGCTGCAGTCAAATGACTGAAACAAGCGGAAGAATATTCTTTCATTCTTTTACTTGTTTCAGTCACTTGACCGTGGCCATGCTGGAGCACCGCCTTTAGTCGAACAGATCGACCCCAGGACTTATTGTTTGTAAGCCTAGTACTTATTCTATCGGCCTTAGTTGCTGAACCGCTATGTTGCGGGACATAAACGCACCAACATCGGTTGTCAAGCGGGGGTGGGGGTACAAACACAGACATATATATACATACATAGGACGGGCTTATATATATATATATATATATATATATGTCTATATACACATACTGTATCTTATGCATAGGTATACCACACACACACGCGCGCGTTCGTGTGTATTAATGTACGTATTGAGACATGGAAAAAAGATACATGTACGTATGTATATATGTGTGTGTATGCATGTATGTATAATACGAAAGAATGCCTATAATACATATACTTCAAGTAATTTAGTCTCTATTTTACAAAAACAATAAAAGTTTCAACTTTTGTAGACATTCCGTTATTCTTGAGTGTAATTTCGATGAGGACCTCATATAAGGGAAGGAGTGAAAATAAGAGTATAAGTGGGAGGGGAGAACGAGTGAATATCACGTGACTTTCGGAGCAGACGACATCTCAGAATTTGCAAAAAGTGTCGAATATTCTTTTCGGCACTGTCATGGTATTAGCTGTCAGAAATGAAAGTAGAAAAATCCAAACAAGGAACGTTACTGCTGGTTTGAGTTGAAATCTGTTTCTTTGGCTACTGACTGGCCGGAGCTATCTGTCTGTCTGTCTGTCTCTCTATCTATCTATCACTCGTCCACCTTCGTTTGTTTCCGTAGAATTTATCAAATTAGAAAATGCATTTCCGTAGAATTTATCAAATTAGAAAATGCGTTTCCGTAGAATTTAAACAAATGAAATTCAGTTTAAACTTTATAAATAAATATATTTCATTTCATGTTCAGTTTAAACTTTATAAATAAATATATTTCATTTCATGTTCAGTTTAAACTTTATAAATAAATATATTTTTGCATTATTCATTATTGTTTTTAAAAACAAATCACATACACCAATCAGCACCACCAATGACCACCACCACGCGTAATCCAAAGTTGGAATTAATCACCGCGATATTGCCATCGCCATCGCTACAACAGAAAATAGTATTAATTGGCTTAAGAGACATGGACTTTTAAATACCCCCAAAATATGCCCCTCGTGTGGAGCTAGCATGATGGAAGTAGCCAAAAAGTTTTTTTTTCTAATTTGATAAATTCTACGGAAACAAACGAAGGTGGACGAGTGATAGGCAGACAGACAGATAGATAGCTCCGGCCAGTCAGTAGCCAAAGAAACAGATTTCAACTCAAACCAGCAGTAATGTTCCTCGTTTAGATTTTTCTACTTTCGCTTCTGACAGCTAATACCATGACAGTGCCTTCTTTTCTACTGTAGGCACAAGGCTTGAAATTTTGATGGAGGGGTCAAGTCGATTAGATCGACTTCGAAAGGATGGAAGGCAAAGTCAACCTCGGCGGAATTTGAACGCAGACGAAATACCGCTAAGCATTTCGCCCGGCGTGCTAACGTTTCTGCCAGCTCGCTGCCTTTCGAGTGTCGAATATTAAACGAGAAAAAATGCAACAAATAATAAAAGTAAGCATTTTATTTTATTCTTGTTCTTTTTCAGAATTTGTCAAATTTCTGTTCCTTCCCATTTCAAAGGAATTATTGTTTTTTCACTAGTATACAACTTTAACAGCTTATTTACGATCTCAAAGTATTGAGAAGACTTGGAACCTATGACTGAGTAAAATGAACGCCGCTTCAGTTTGTGTAAAGTAATTTTTATTTCGATGAAACTGTAAAATGGAAGAAGATATCATGAATATTAACAGAGATTGGTTTGTGTGAAAATGTTTATGCATATATATATATATATATATATATATATATATATATATATATATAGATACAAGGCGATCTTTCGATACTAATCCTTTTTTTTTTTTTGTCAGCGTTTGTTTACATCAATTCGGCATTTTCCGTAAGGCAAGAGGAAAAGGACGCGAAAGAGATAGAGACCGCGATTTCTTTGCTGTGTTTAAGCAGCAAACAGCAGGGAAAAAGAAAAAAAAGCAAACATAAACACACACACACTCTCTCTATCTCTCTTCCACCCTCCCTTAAAAACACATGTCAGTTATCTCTCTCTCTCTCTCTGTAGTTAAGCTGCTATTTTCAGTGAATGATTTGCCAGATTTCACAGTGATATGGCTTTTCGCCTGTGTGAATACGTTTATGTTTAGTTAAAGTATCACTCTTATTGAAGGATTTACCACAGACAGATGCAAGATTATCTCCAACAGGAAGGTGATACCATTGCCTGGCAGCAAGCGAGGCATCATCATAACAATCATTATTATCGTCATAATCTTAGAGAATAGCTTCCGGATCTGATTCAATTGCACTAAAATCTGAGGAGTCAAGATCAGCAAAATCCACATCGTCAATTTTACTGTTACTGCTCATTTTAAAAATAAAAAGCAAAAATGCAAAATGTGTCCTTAAAATTAGCAAACGTATGTATGTGTGTGCTAATGATGCATGACTAGTAAGTGCAGTCATGCGACTGAAGACAGAGTATGAATGGCGTGACACGCTGCCAGAGCTATGATTAGGACAAACATAGTTGGTTACCCCCTGAAAAGTGCTGCAGAAGAGTTGAGTCAGGTGAGATATTCTGTCCCAGCAATTATTTGAGAGAATAACTTTTGGACAAGAAAAATGTCAATCATGCAAAAATGAGATATCTTACCATTGTCAGGCAAAGGGTTAAGATAATTGTAATCTAGACCCTTGAAAACTTAAATCTACTAAGTTTAATTAAAAAAAAAAAAACAATTCTTCAGAATGTTACGAGAAAACAGTTTGCTGTAGGGCCCTAAACCATAGTTATGCCCCATGGTTTTTATGGTGTTTTCCATTTTGTACTGGAGGTCGTTTATATATTTGACAAACTTATTGCATTTCTGTGTTTCAAAAAAACATAACATACATAATTGCAGACATATTTAGTGAGTAAAGTATTTAGAATTTAATAATAAATATACAGAAGATTAGGGAAGTGATGTTCAACAAATCCATGTGTAGGGTTGCCAGGTGGATATCAGTATAGAGGTCCCTAAATCATGGGAAATGAAACTGGAATGGAAGCAAGGAGAAATTTTAAAAGGAAAGAAAAAAAAAAACCTCACATTTCAGGAAAAAATATTTTCAGTCATAATGTCAATTACACGACACACAGGAATATTAAAAAGAAAAAGAAGTTTACAAAAGAAGCCATGCAAAGTAGCCTTTTCCTTTCTTCCCTGTATGAATACATTTGTGTGCAGTTAATTTACTATTTTCAGTGAATGATTTATCAGTGAAATGAATACGTTTGCGTGAAGTCAAGGCACGATGGTCAGACAATGATTTAGCTGACATCACTTAGATATGGTTTCTCTGATATGAATATGCTTGTGTCTAGTTAAGATCTTATTTATAGAGAATGATATAAATGATTTACCACAGATATCATAATGCTATGCTCTCTCCCCTGTATGAATACGTTTGTGTATAATTAGTTTACCACTTTCATTGAATGATCTACCACAGATATCACAGTGATATGGTTTCTCTCCTGTATGAATACGTTTATGTACAATTAAGTGACTACTGTTAGAGAATGATTTACCACAGATATCACAATGATATGGTCGCTCTCCTGTATGAATACGTTTGTGTGTAGTTAAGCTGCCATTTTCAGTGAATGATTTGCCACAGATTTCACAGTGAAATGGTTTTTCGCCTGTGTGAATACGTTTATGTTTAGTTAAAGTATTACTCTTATTGAAGGATTTACCACAGACATCACAATGATATGGTCTCTCTCCTGTATGAATACGTCTGTGTACAGTTAAAGAACTGCTGATAGTGAATGATTTGTCACAGACGTCACACTGATATGGCCTCTCTCCTGAATGAAGACGCTTGTGTGAAGTTAAAGCACTTTTGACAGTGAATGATTTGTCACAAATATCACAGTGATATGGTTTCTCTCCTGTATGAATACGTCTGTGTTTCATTAAAGCACTATTTTCAAAGAATGATTTACCACAGATATCACAATGATATCGCTTCTCTCCTGTATGAATATGTTTGTGTGCAGTTAAGGTACTGTTGTAAGAGAATGATTTACCACAGATATCACAATGATATGGTCTCTCTCCTGAATGAACACGTTTGTGATAAGTCAAAGCACTATTTTGAGAGAATGATTTACCACAGATATCACAATGATATGGTTTCTCACCTGTATGAATACGTTTGTGTTTGGTTAAAGCACTATTTTCAGAGAATGATTTACCACAGACCTCACAATCATATGGTTTCTCTCCTGTATGACTATGTTTGTGTGCAGTTAAGTTACTATTGTAAGAGAATGATTTGCCACATATATCACAATGATATGGGCTTTCTCCAGAATGAAGACGTTTGTGATAAGTCAAAGCACTACCAACAGTAAATGATTTACCACAGATATCACAATGATATGGTCTCTCTCCTGTATGAATACGTTTGTGATAAGTCAAAGAACTACCAACAATGAATGATTTACCACAGATATCACAATGATATGGTCTCTCTCCTGTATGAATACGTTTGTGGGCAGTTATCTCACTACTGTTAGTGAATAGTTTACCACAAATATCACAATGATATGGCTTCTCTCCTGTATGAATACGTATATGTGTGGTTAAGTGACTATTTCGAGAGAATGATTTACCACAAATATCACAATGATATGGCTTCTCCCCTGTATGAATACGTTTGTGTGTAATTACCTGATCACTCTTTGAGAATGATTTACCACAGATGTCACAGTGATATGGTCTTTCTCCAGTATGAATACGTTTATGTGTACTTAAGTGACTACTGTAAGAGAATGATTTCCCACAGATATCACAATGATATGGTTTTTCTCCTGTGTGAGTATATTTGTGAGAAATTAAGTTACTACTGCGAGAGAATGATTGACCACAGATATCACACTGATGTGGTCTCTCCCCTGTATGAACACGTTTGTGCAAACTTAAATAACTATTTCGAGAGAATGATTTACCACAGACATCACAATAATATGGCTTCTCTTCTGAGTGAATACGCTTATGCAAAGTTAATTTTTGACATTCAACGAATGATTTATCACAGATGTCACACTGATATAACTTTTTTCCTGTATGAATAGGTTTGTGTTCATTTAAGTGGCTATTTCGAGAGAATGATTTACCACAGATATCACAATGATATGGTTTCTCTGCTGTATGAATACTTTTGTGCCTAGTTAAGTCGCTCTTTTGAGAGAATGATTTTCCACAGACATCACAGTCATATGACAACTTTCGTCTCTCTTTTATCTTGTCTTCATGGGAAATCAATTCTTTAAGCTTTTCACTGTTTTCCATTATTATTCTTCTCAAATCACACTATAAATATACTTTCCTTGTTTTTCTTCTGATCGTTTGATCTTAGAAATACTTCCACTGCTGTATTTCTGTCCACTGTTTCCTTTCTCTAGCAACACTTACGTAGATGTATCAAAGTTTACTCAGCACACAAACTCATCTTCTTAGTACTCCAATCAGTGAAGTGCAAATATCTTGTAACAATATCAGATTAGAACAAATATTTCACAGAAACCACAGCATATTCATAGAAAGTGTTTATATCTGCTTTGTATATCATTTTCTTTCTGTTTCAAAAGATGATAAATATTGAGAATGCATCGTCTGTTATGCCCATGTCGTTTGGTATTCTGAAATAATAAAGATTCAACAGTGCAAAATTTAAAACATTTCTATAGAGATAAATCTTAGAAATAAACATTTACCTGAACAACTGTACTTTTTAATGTCTTAAAATTTACATCACAGAATCTCGTGGATAGCTTACATAATTGTAAACCACAGCTACACCTTCACATTGTATGATATATATATATATATATACCTACATACATACATAACCGCGCTCTCTCTTTTTCTCTGTCAGTCGCTCACACATTTACTCACTACAAAAAGTGAATAAAAGATTTCAGTTATCTCTCTCTTTCTCTTACATTCACACGCACCAGCACCATTGCTCTCTGTCTCTTTACACACACTAACAAAACAACTTCACATATACACCACACATTCTGTCTTGCACACCCCATCAATTCTTTTCCATCACGCCGACTTCAAAAGATAACTTCCCTGATCCAATCACTCGGGGGGGGCACCAGTATTTTCTTGTTTTTGTTTTGTTTTGTTTTGAAAGTTACAAAAAAAATATGACTGCAGAAATAGCAGCAAACTCTTTTGAAAAAAGATAAATAAAAGTAGCAAAGAAACACTTGTGACAAAGTGAAATTAAAGTGTTCTTTCTTTCTTCTTACAGCTGAAACCTCCACCATGTACGCCGGCAGAGTTTGAGGGGTAAACTTCGGTAATGTGTTTGAGAAATGGGATCTATTTTAAAACGGGGGCACCAGTATTTTCTTAACGAAACACTTTGAAACTTGGGACACTGGTAGAATGTGTCATATAAAACATCTTTTACTCTTAGTCTTCTTAACAAAAAACTTACATCGCAAGTTATTTCATGTTAAAGTTGTCGTATTTCTGTAATTTCAACCAATCACTGACGTCTATTCAGGTGAATACAGTTACTGCTGACCGGTCATAAAAATGTTATTCCCTGTGACATATTTCATCCGGTTTAATCGTAATTTATACGCATATATTGTTTATATAATAAATTACGCTGTGTGTAACAATTTTAGAGTTCGGATTCTAGAGTTAGGGTTAGGGGATTAATACGATATACACCGTTACAGCGCTAACTGTTTTCAACGAAGTTTTAAAGTCTTTCGGTACCAAAAACACTACATAAAACATTAATGAAAAACTGGTGCCCCCGTTTTGAACAGGATCCATCGCTCTCTCTCTCTCTCTCTTTCGCGCCGATTTCAAAAGATCCCTTCCCCGCCCCCCAAAAAATATGTAAAATTTTTTTTTTAATTTTCAAGGAAAGCGACGATCTTGTTCAGAAACATAAACAAATGCTCATGCTTATTTTGACATAAAAGGTACTTATATCGAATGTTTGCCCTGGTGGAGCTTTCGATATGAGGACCCATATCTGTAGTTATGCCTTGTTTTGATATTTTTATTATTATTACTTTTTTCGCTGTTAATATTCTTGTGAAATTACGACTGAAAAATCATTCTATCTCCCAAAATTGAAATCATATTATTTTTTGTTTTAATATTTATATTCCCCATCCCCGTCTCTGGTACTTTTTTTTCTCCTACAATATAGGGACCTCTCTCTACCTGACAATTTTCAATTTTCAGGAAATCAAACAAAAGATGGGCGGGGGGAGGGTATTTAAAATTGGATTCAGGCTTGCCCCAGGGACAATTTGAAATCTATTTTCAGACTACCATTACACTGATATCTCTCATAACTGTCATGTCATTAAAAAAATATTCATTTAATTCATTCCAGAAAGGAAATTATGGAATAGATCTCAAAAGTAATTAGATTTTCAAAATAATTGTAATCTACGTTATTAAAATCTATGAGGAAACAAATCTGAAGTGTATAAGTTATCTATACACTTACCTAAGTTATATTTTCCACAACAAATTGCCAAATGATTGTTACCAACATCATCTGAAACGTTTTTGTCGCAAATTTCATTAGAAAATATCAAATTTTCAAAATGTTATGGGGAAAAGAATTGCTAGTTGGGTGGGCGCACATCGGTAATTACACTAACATACATTCCATAAATTATAATGAAGTATTGGTTTCTGAACATTTCAGCGGTTGGAGTGTATTTCAGAATATTTCTCAAACTAAAACACACATCAAGCTAACGCGGCAACGGTGCAGAGTATAGAAGGTAGCTTCCCTAGCCAGAAATAACAGCCAAATCTCGCACAAACCATAAACAGCTCTAATCCACAACTAGAAATAGCAGCCAAATCTCACATAGACATCACTCATGCATGGATAGAAATGTTAGGGTTAAGGTTACTTTTTAGGGACCTCTATACTTAAGTAGTACCGAAATAGCAACCAAATCTTGCACAAATTATAGACATCTTCATTCATGAAAGATAGAAGAGAAACAAAGAATCGACGCGTCGAAAGCCGAACGTCTACAATAAGAAACACTGAATATTTTCAAAGCTTAATACTTACGAAATTGTTCATTAAAAAGCAGAGGTGTTAGAAGTATGAGTGTGGTGGTTGAGAACTATATTATAAATGTTCATTATAAGAAATATAAATGTATTAAATGTAGATGAAGAGTATTTCAAGCAACGACAAAAACGGAAGTAGGAGACTACACGTTGATACGCGATATATCTATCACCTGACGCTGATTACCTCCCTTTATAAGTATTATATGGCAAACGAAGGTATTTGTGCGTGTGTGTGTGTAATGCAATAATAATCCTTTTTACTATAGGCACAAGGCCTAAAATTTTGGGAGAGGTGGCCAGTCGTTTACATCGACCTCAGTACGCAACTGGTACTTAGTTGATCGACCCGGAAAGAATGAAAGGCAAAGCCGACCTCGGCGAAATTTGAACTCAGAACGTAGCGACGGACAAACTGCCTCTAAAACAACAAAAAGAAAAGAAGTGTGTGTGCGTGCGTGTAGCTGTGAGGGATTTGCGTGTAAACAACACTAATAAAATAGAAAAAAGAAAAAAAAAAGAGATCAACAATATGCAGTCCTTAATAGGGAGGATACGTTCGAGGGCTGCTCATGGAAAAAACCATGGGTGCCCTGATTTTTGGGGCTGGTGCTTTATTTCCGTTTCCTTTCCTCTTCCCAACTACAGGCATTCGCTCGTACCATTCTCACCACTTTCATCCACTTTTCGGCCAACTAACTAGAAGACAACACTTCCCTCTCTACTCCTATTTTCGTTTTCAAGTGAAACTTGAAGAAGTTCATCAGGGATTGGCCAAATAGAAAAGTGTTTGTCTTCAAGCCCCTTCATTCTCGTCCACTACACAACCTCTTTTGCCATGGCCACCAGGCATATAAAAACAGCCTTTCCTTCCTGGCTCAAAACCACTACAAGTTGTGGCGACACGATCAGGTAACGAAAGTGCTACATTGGAAATTGTGTGTAAAGTGGGGGCTAGAGAGAGGCAAGATGTGGTATGAGCACAGACCGCAAAGAGTGGTGGAGTTGGAGAGTAGCAAAATTCTCTGGGATTTCCCAATCAAAATAGATCAGGCACTAGAGCATAACAGACCGGATCTAGTGGTGACGGACAAGACGCACCACAAATGCTATATAGTTGATGTTGCATGCCCCTTTGACCCACAAATAGTCAAGAAGGAAGGCGTAAAGATAAATAAATACAACCCTTTTAAGTACAAAATAGCCCAGCTGTGGAAAATGAAGAAGGTGAAGATAGTGCCAATCATTGTTGGGTCCTTGGGGACAGTATCAGAAGGCACCAAGAGGAATATAAAGGAAATTGGAATAGAGTGCCCAGTCGAACTGTTACAAAAGGTTTGCTTCCTTCGAACAACGAGAATAAGCATGGTACCGTAGGCTGCAGGTAGCAAGCCCGCTACACATGGAAGGCTCCAGGAGCTCCAAAAACAACTTGTGGTGAAAATAATAATAATAATAATCCTTTTTACTGTAGGTACAAGGCCTGAAATTTTGGGGAAAGGGTATATCGATTTCATCGACCCAAATACTTGACTGATACTTAATTTATCAACCCCGAAAGGATGAAAGAAAAGTCGACATCAGCAGAATTTGAGTTCAGAGCATAGTGACGGGCGAAATAACACAAAGCATTTCATGCATAGGACAAATAGAATGTGGGGTTACATGAAACAATGAAAATTAACCAACTATAACAACAAAATTCCCCAGAAGAGGGTAACATTCTAGGACTGCTCGTGGAAACTCCACAAATCCACGACAGTCCAGACTACTAGGATAAGCATCCTCTCCACTGTGTACAGGCACATGCTTAAAACAGGTTCAAATGAGCGGGCCATTCTTACCACATTTATTTGTGGTTTAACAAAATTGCTGGAGGACAGAACGTCCTTCTCCACAATCACTTACCTTTTTAAAAATGTCACTGAGATAAGTTATCTTTCCAATGTAGATATAGCTATGGTGAGATAAAATATGGTTTTAGAAGGCTCTTATACACTATTGTATCTCCTTTCCAGTGCAAATACATTTGTAGAAGGAAGTTTGACAGTAAACTGCCTACTGTAAAAGGTAACTAAATGGATAGCATCAGAAAAGGATAAATAACTTTAAAAAAAAAAGCCTAAAGGGAACCATATGAGTGGATTAGTTATTGGCATGGCTAAAACCCACAACATTAAGACTTCTGGTTGATGGTAAAATGTTTTTTTTTATGAATTTCCACACTGGCGTGGCCTAGTGGTTTGGTTGTTACACTAACAATTGCTAGATTATGGGTTCTATTCCCAGAGTGAACAATACGTTGTGTTCTTGAGCAAAACATTTCATTTCACATTGCTCTGCAATCAGAATTATCTACTATTTCTAGAGACTCTTGGCCATTTCAGAACATCTATTTCCCATCTCCTCTTATTATCTATTGCTCCTGCACAACTACCACAAACACATTATACTTACCCTGTTAACCTTCCTGTAGTTCCATTCCACTTATTATGCGTCCCTAGTCTGCACTGAGTACACCATATGGAATTTTTACCTGCACCTTGTCTACAAAGAATCTAGGGTCATTTACCCAAATGGATTAGAGAGCTGTCTGTTTTCTTGTTAATTAGAACTCTGGTCTTTGCTAAGTTAACTTAAAGACTCTTAAATTGCAGGCTTTGTGTCCACACCTGGAATTTCATTTCTGAATCTACTACAGTTTCAACAATAAGGATGAAGTTATCAGCATAGAGGAGTTCTCATGAACAACCAGTCTTAAATTTTTCTGGAATTTTGCACCGGAGCCTTCGGTTGGTTGTCTCGTGGCACCAACACTGTTGCATTTTTACATGGAACCAGCATCAGCAGGGTCACAGAGTAATTTGTTAGACAAACACCCTACAACTACATTATATTTGCTCATCTAGGTAATAGAAGCTACTACTTCTACAGATACCCTTGACATTTGAGGAAGTCTATTTCTTGTACATTTTTAGTGTTTATTGTACTTGCACATTTGCCACACTCAAAGACCACTTTCCCAAACAAGGCCATCTCTTTGAAAGGATTTATAATTTGTTTGCTTTCCTACTTAGTCCAACTTTGGTCTTTCCAAACTTAAGTCTAAGGCATTTTGATTCCAGACATGTCCCCATCTGAAACCTATTATGTAACTTTAGTAAAGAATTATTTATAAGAACAAGATCACAGACCTAGAGGAGCTCCTAGAAGCACCTAGCCTTAAATTCATCTGTTATGACCTGAAGGACTATGACTAAATAAGAGGGAGCTGAGAAAATACCCTTGGTGACCTCCTACCTGAACATTAAATTTAGTTAAACACTCTTTGCTAACTTTCACCTTACTGACATTATCCCTGGACATGGCTTGTATGGTACTCATCTCTTCCCAGCTTCCACATTGACCACTAGATAAGGGATTGAGGAACCCTGTCAACAGCTTTTACCATGTTTACAAAAGCCAAGTACAGAGATTTATCTGTTGCTGAATTTTTCTCCAGTAGTTGCCTTACTAGGAAGATAGCATCAGAAGTGCTTCTTCCAGGCACAAAACCAAACTGCATCTCATGTAATTCAACTCCCTTCCTAATTACATGGGACGTGACCCTGACAAAAGCAGGATGGAGTTGAAAAGGATCACAATCTCCTTGGAAAGTGTTTATCCTCAGTTTTATTAAGATATTAAGATAATCTAGATGCTTGTAAACTTTAGTCTGCTAGTTTTAATATAAAAAACAATTCTTCAGAAAGTTAAGAGAAAACAGTCTGTTACAGGGCCCTAAACCATAGTTATACCACATGTTTGTTTGTGGTATCTTCCATTTCGTTATGGAGGTCATTTCTTATTTATATATTTGACAAATTTACTACATTCATGCATTTGAAAAAGCCATAAGTATTTAAAACTTAAGGAATAAATATACAGATTTGGCTGTGGAAACCATGCCAAATCAGCCACTCAGCCCTGATCAAAGTGACCAACCCATGCCAGCATGGACAACGAACATTAAATGATGATGATAAATTGGGGAAGTGATATTCAACAAAGAGCCATGTATAGGGTTGCCAGTAAGAGGAATTTCAATATAGAGATCCCTAAATCATGGGAAATCAAACGGGAATGGAAGCAAAGGATGAAGCTGGGAGAAAATTTTAGAATAAAAAACAAGCAAAAACTGAAAATTTTGGAGTCATAATGTCTTTTACATGAAACGCAGGAATATTAAAAAGAAAAAGAAGTTTACAATAGAACCCATACAAACTAGCTTTTTCCTTTCTCACCTGTCTGAAAGCATTTGTGTGCAGTTAATTTATTTATTAATTCAGTGAAAGATTTACCAGTGAAATGGCTTTTCTTTTGCATGAATAGGCTTGTGTGAAAACAAAGTACAATGGTCAGAAAATGATTTAATGCACATCACAGAGATATGGTTTCTCTCCTGCATCAATATGTTCGCACATAGGTTAACACTTTCATCAAATGGTTTGCCACAGATATCTCAATATGGTCTCTCTGCTGAATGAAGACATTTGTGCATTAAGTACTATTGTCAGTGAATGATTTGCCACAGATACCACAATGAAATGGCTTCTCACCCATATGAATACATTTGTGCGAAGTCAAGGCACAATGGTCATACTATGACTTAATAGACATCATTGTGATATTATGTCTCTCCTGTATGAATACGTTTGTGTGTAGTTAAGTTATTATTCTTAATGAAGGATTTACCACAGATATCACAGTGATATGGTCTCTCTCCTGAATGAAGACGCTTGTGTCTAGTTAAAGCACTACTGTCAGAGAATGATTTACCACAGCTATCACAGAGATATGGTTTCAATCCTGTATGAATAGATTTGTGTCTATTCAAAGTACCACTTTCATTAAATGACCTCCCACAGATACCACAGTGATATGGTGTCTCACCTGTATGAATACGTTTATGTCTAATTAAGTGACTGCTTACAGAGAAGGATTTACCACAGATATCACAGTGATATGGAGTCTCTCCTGTATGAACACGTTTGTGCATAATGAAGTTACTCGTATCACGGAATGATTTACCACAGACATCACAGTGATAAGGCTTCTCTCCTGAATGAGTACGTTTGTGTATAGATAATGTACTATTGTCAGTGAATGATTTACCACAGATATCACAGTGATATGGTTTCTCTCCTGAATGAAGACGTTTGTGTGTAGTTAAAGCACTACCAACAGTGAATGATTTATCACAGATATCACAATGGTATGGCTTCTCTCCTGTATGAATACGTCTGTGTATAGTTAAGTGACTATTTTGAGAGAATGTTTTACCACAGATATCACAATGATATGGTTTCTCCCCTGTATGAATGCGTATGTGTGAAGTTAAGTGACTACTGTAAGAGAATGATTTACCACAGATATCACAATGATATGGTTTCTCCCCTGTATGAATACGTTTGTGATAAGTCAAAGAACTACCAACAATGAATGATTTACCACAGATATCACAATGATATGGCTTCTCTCCTGTATGACTATGTTTGTGTGCAGTTAAGTTACTATTGTAAGAGAATGATTTGCCACATATATCACAATGATATGGGCTTTCTCCAGAATGAAGACGTTTGTGATAAGTCAAAGCACTACCAACAGTAAATGATTTACCACAGATATCACAATGATATGGTCTCTCTCCTGTATGAATACGTTTGTGATAAGTCAAAGAACTACCAACAATGAATGATTTACCACAGATATCACAATGATATGGTCTCTCTCCTGTATGAATACGTTTGTGGGCAGTTATCTCACTACTGTTAGTGAATAGTTTACCACAAATATCACAATGATATGGCTTCTCTCCTGTATGAATACGTATATGTGTGGTTAAGTGACTATTTCGAGAGAATGATTTACCACAAATATCACAATGGTATGGCTTTTCCCCTGTATGAATACGTTTGTGTATAATTACCTGATCACTCTTTGAGAATGATTTACCACAGATGTCACAGTGATATGGTCTTTCTCCAGTATGAATACGTTTATGTGTACTTAAGTGACTACTGTAAGAGAATGATTTCCCACAGATATCACAATGATATGGTTTTTCTCCTGTGTGAGTATATTTGTGAGAAATTAAGTTACTACTGCGAGAGAATGATTGACCACAGATATCACACTGATGTGGTCTCTCCCCTGTATGAACACGTTTGTGCAAACTTAAATAACTATTTCGAGAGAATGATTTACCACAGACATCACAATGATATGGCTTCTCTTCTGAGTGAATACGCTTATGCAAAGTTAATTTTTGACATTCAACGAATAATTTATCACAGATGTCACACTGATATAACTTTTTTCCTGTATGAATAGGTTTGTGTTCATTTAAGTGGCTATTTCGAGAGAATGATTTACCACAGATATCACACTGATATGGTTTCTCTGCTGTATGAATACCTTTGTGTCTAGTTAAGTCGCTCTTTTGAGAGAATGATTTTCCACAGACACCACAGTCATATGACAACTTTCGTCTCTCTTTTATCTTGTCTTCATGGGAAATCAATTCTTTAAGCTTTTCACTGTTTTCCATTATTATTCTTCTCAAATCACACTATAAATATACTTTCCTTGTTTTTCTTCTGATCGTTTGATCTTAGAAATACTTCCACTTCTGTATTTCTGTCCACTGCTTCCTTTCTCTAGTAACACTTATGTAGATGTATCAAAGTTTACTCAGCACACAAACTCATCTTCTAAGTACTCCAATCAGTGAAGTGCAAATATCTTGTAACAATATCAGATTAGAACAAATATTTCACAGAAACCACAGCATATTCATAGAAAGTGTTGTATATCTGCTTTGTATATCATTTTCTTTCCGTTTCAAAAGATGATAAATATTGAGAATGCATCGTCTGTTATGCCAATGTCATCTGATATTCTGAAATAATAAAGAAACAACAGTTTAGATATAGCAGCTGCTTTCAAAGTACAGATTCAACAGTGCAAAATTTAAAACATTTCTATAAAGATAAACCTTAGAAATAAACATTTACCTGAACAACCGTACTTTTTAATGTCTTAAAATTTACATCACAGAATCTCGTGTATAGCTTACATAATTGTAAACCACAGCTACACCTTTACATTGTATGATATATATATATATATATGTATATACCTACATTACCGCGCTCTCTCTTTTTCCCTGTCAGTCGCTCACACATTTACTCACTACAAAAAGTGAATAAAAGATTTCAGTTATCTCTCTCTTTCTCTTACATTCACACACACCAGCACCATTGCTCTCTGTCTCTTTACACACACTAACAAAACAACTTCACATATACACCACACTTTCTGTCTCGCACACATCAATTCTTTCCCATCACGTCGACTTCAAAAGATAACTTCCCTGATCCAATCGCTCTCTCTCTCTCTCTCTTTCGTGCCGATTTCAAAAGATCCCTTCCCCCCGCACAAAAAATATGTAAAAAATTTTTTTTAATTTTCAAGGAAAGCGACGATCTTGTTCAGAAACATAAACAAATGCACGTGCTTTATTTTGACATAAAAGGTACTTATATCGAATGTTTGCCCTGGTGGAGCTTTCGATATGAGGACCCATATCTGTAGTTATGCCTTGTTTTGATATTTTTATTATTATTACTTTTTTCGCTGTTAATATTCTTGTGAAATTACGACTGAAAAATCATTCTATCTCCCAAAATTGAAATCATATTATTTTGTGTTTTTACATTTATATTCCCCATCCCCGTCCCTGGTACTTTTTTTTCTCCTACAATATAGGGACCTCTCTCTACCTGACAATTTTCAATTTTCAGGAAATCAAACAAAAGATGGGCGGGGGGAGGGTATTTAAAATTGGATTCAGGCTTGCACCAGGGACAATTTGAAATCTATTTTCAGATTACCAGGGGATAACATTACACTGATATCTCTCATAACTGTCATGTCATTAAAAAAATATTCATTTAATTCATTCCAGAAAGGAAATTATGGAATAGATCTCAAAAGTAATTAGATTTTCAAAATAATTGTAATCTACGTTATTAAAATCTATGAGGAAACGGTGCAGAGTATAGAAGGTAGCTTCCCTAGCCAGAAATAACAGCCAAATCTCGCACAAACCATAATCAGCTCTAATCCACAACTAGAAATAGCAGCCAAATCTCACATAGACATCACTCATGCATGGATAGAAATGTTAGGGTTAAGGTTACTTTTTAGGGACCTCTATACTTAAGTAGTACCGAAATAGCAACCAAATCTTGCACAAATTATAGACATCTTCATTCATGAAAGATAGAAGAGAAACAAAGAATCGACGCGTCGAAAGCCGAACGTCTACAATAAGAAACACTGAATATTTTCAAAGCTTAATACTTACGAAAATGTTCATTAAAAAGCAGAGGTGTTAGAAGTATGAGTGTGGTGGTTGAGAACTATATTATAAATGTTCATTATAAGAAATATAAATGTATTAAATGTAGATGAAGAGTATTTCAAGCAACGACAACAACGGAAGTAGGAGACTACACGTTGATACGTGATATATCTATCACCTGACGCTGATTACCTCCCTTTATAAGTATTATATGGCAAACGAAGGTATTTGTGCGTGTGTGTGTGTAATGCAATAATAATCCTTTTTACTATAGGCACAAGGCCTAAAATTTTGGGAGAGGTGGCCAGTCGTTTACATCGACCTCAGTACGCAACTGGTACTTAGTTGATCGACCCGGAAAGAATGAAAGGCAAAGCCGACCTCGGCGAAATTTGAACTCAGAACGTAGCGACGGACAAACTGCCTCTAAAACAACAAAAAGAAAAGAAGTGTGTGTGCGTGCGTGTAGCTGTGAGGGATTTGCGTGTAAACAAGTCTAATAAAATGGAAAAAAGAAAAAAAAAGAGATCAACAATATGCAATCCTCAATAGGGAGGATATGTTCGAGGGCTGCTCATGGAAAAACCCCTTAAAAACCATGGGTGCCCTGATTTTTGGGGCTGGTGCTTTTTTCCGTTTCCTTTCCTCTTCCCAACTACAGGCTTTCGCTCGTACAATTCTCACCACTTTCATCCACGTTTCGGCCAACTAACTAGAAGACAGCACTTCCCTCTCTACTCCTATTTTCCTTTTCAAGTGAAACTTGAAGAAGTTCATCAGGGATTGGCCAAATAGAAAAGTGTTTGACTTCAAGCCCCTTCATTCTCGTCCACAACACAACTTCTTTTGCCATGGCCACCATATAAAAACAGCCTTTCCTTCCTGGCTCAAAACCACTACAAGTTGTGGCGACACGATTGTAAAGTGGGGGCTAGAGAGAGGTCATTTCTTATTTATATATTTGACAAATTTACTACATTCATGCATTTGAAAAAGCCATAAGTATTTAATAGTTTCTCTCCTGCATCAATATGTTTGCACATAGGTTAACACTTTCATTAAATGTTTTGCGACAAAGGCACAATGGTCATACTATGACTTAATAGACATCATTGTGATATTATGTCTCTCCTGTATGATTACGTTTGTGTGTAGTTAAGTTATTATTCTTAATGAAGGATTTACCAGATATCACAGTGATATAGTCTCTCTCCTGAATGAAGACGCTTGTGTCTAGTTAAAGCACTACTGTCAGAGAATGATTTACCACAGCTATCACAATGATATGGCTTCTCTCCTGTATGAATACGTTTGTGTCGTGTTAAAGCACTATTTTGAGAGAATGATTTATCACAGACATCACAATGATATGGTTTCTCTCCTGAATGGAGACGTTTGTGCATAGTAAGGTTACCACTTTCATTAAATGATTTCCCAGACATATCACAGTGATATGGAGTCTCTCCTGTATGAACACGTTTGTGCATAATGAAGTTACTCCTATCACGGAATGATTTACCACAGACATCACAGTGATAAGGCTTCTCTCCTGAATGGGTACGTTTGTGTATAGATAATGTACTATTGTCAGTGAATGATTTACCACAGATATCACAGTGATATGGTTTCTCTCCTGAATGAAGACGTTTGTGTGTAGTTAAAGCACTACCAACAGTGAATGATTTATCACAGATATCACAATGGTATGGCTTCTCTCCTGTATGAATACGTCTGTGTATAGTTAAGTGACTATTTTGAGAGAATGTTTTACCACAGATATCACAATGATATGGTTTCTCCCCTGTATGAATGCGTATGTGTGAAGTTAAGTGACTACTGTAAGAGAATGATTTACCACAGATATCACAATGATATGGCTTCACCTCTGTATAAATACACTTGTGTGCAGATGAAGCACTACTGTCAGAGCCTGATTTACCACAGATATCACAATGATATGGTTTCTCTCGTGTATGAATATGTTTGTGCTCTGTTAAGTGACTTTTGTAAGTGAATGGTTTAGCACAGACATCACAATCATATGACAACTTTCGTCTCCCTTTTATCATGTCTTCATGGGAAATCTGTTCTTTAAGCTTCTTACTCTTTTCCATTATTATTGCTTTCAAATCACAATGTACATATACTTCTCTTGTTTTTGTTCTTATCGTTTAATCTTATAAATACTTCCACTGTTGTCTTTCTGGCCACTGTTATCTTTCTCTAACAATAACATATTAGGACAAATATTTCACAGAAATCTACAAGATTTATAGAAACAGTGTTGTAAGTCAGTTTTGTATCTTATTTTCTTTTAGTCTTAAAAAATGATAAATATTGAGAATGTATCTTCTGTTAAGCAAATGTCATTTGATATTCTGAAATAATAAAGAAACAACAGTGTAAGAAAAAGAGGCTGCTTTAAAAACACAGATTCAATAGTGAAAAATTTCTATAGAGATAAACTTTAGAAATAAGCATTTACCCAAACAACTGAACTTTTATTATTAAAATTTACATCACAGAATCTTGTGTACAAGGATGTAAACATGATTATAGCAGTTTGACAAAAGAGATCATTAGCATAAGTGATGGGCTTTAAAAAAATACAGGGGTCAATTCACGTGACTAAAAATTCTTCAAAAATGGTTTTATTTCCCAAAACTGAAATTATTCTCTTTTGTGTTCTTTTTTTTTTTTGCTCCCCATCCCTGTTCTAGGTACTTTGATGTACAGACCTCTACCTTACAATTTTCTCAATGTTATAAACGTATATTACAAGTTGTAATTTCACGGAAATCAGAGAAATCGGGAGGTATAATTTGAAATCGGATTCAGGTTTGTCCCGGCAGCAATTTGGAATTTCTTTCCAGATTAACAGGGGATAACTTTACACCGATATCTCTCAATATTTTTATATCATTAAGAAATATTCATTCAATTAATTCAAAAGAAGAAATGATGGGATTGTCTTTAAAAGTAATTTAATTTCTCAAAATAATTGTAATCTACATCATTAAAATCTTTGAGGAAACAAAGTCGAGGTGTATAAGTTACCTATATACTAACCTAAGTTGTATTTTTTCACAATTTACCAAATAATCGTTATCAACAACATTTGAAAGGCTTTTATCGAAAATTTAATTAAAGAAAATCCATTTTTCACATAGTTGTGAGGAACAAATTGTTAGTGGGGCGGACGCACAAGCATTCCATAAATTATAATAAAGTATTGGTTTCTGAACATTTCAGTGTTTGGGGTTTATTTCAGGATATTTCTCAAACTAAAACACATAACAAAATGTCAATGTTTATTACATAACAAAATAACGGGGCAACGACGGAAAGTGTAGAAGGTAGCTTCCATAGCTAGAAACAGAAGCCAAATCTCGCACAAATAATAGACATTTCTCTTTTATAGCTAAAAATAGCAGCCGAATCCTGTAAAATTATGGACATTTCTCATTCATACCTAGAAATAACAGCCAAATCTCGCACAAAAATCTACAGAATAAAAAGGTTAAACATTTTCATCGTTTAATACTTACGGAAATGTTCTTCTTTATAAAAAGATAGAGTTGTTAGAAGTGTGTGTGGTGGTTGAGAAATATATTATAAATGTGTGTTATAAGTATTATAAATGTATTAAAAGTTGATAAAAAGAAATTCAAGCAACAAACATTTTCAATTTGATATCAGAAACGGCAAGTAGGATACTGCGCATGCGATACATACAATTTCCAGCATCCCCGCTTGTTACCTCCCTTTACAATCGTTATCTAGCAAGGGAAGGTATCTCTGTATTTACGATAGATTTAATGTGCGGATGAAAAGGACACAGAACGTGAACGTATATGTAATAATGTGTGTATATATATTATATATACATACGCAACTAAAAGTACAAACACTAACAAAAGGAGTCATTTATAACTACACCTATGTAAACAAATAAATATATAGACAGAGGTGGGTACCTTTAATTGAAAAGGAAATTTCGTTAATCCGTTAACCAAAAGGTTAACTACTTTAATCCGTTAATTCTTTGAAAATGTAACGGAATTTAACGTTAACTTGTATTGAAAAAAAGGCACAACTACATTTTAATACCCCACCGACTTTGTTGCCTCATAACTTCCAGAAAGAGGGATACTTTTTAATGAAACTTTCACCAAACGATCATTTTATTCTGTAGAATGAGTGTGTGTGAAGATTTGTTGGAAAACAAAATTTCCGAGGGGTTGGGGAGAGGAGTTTCGGAAAATTCAGAAAACCCGACATTTTGCTCCTCATACCTTTCTGGAAAATAGGTATTTTTTAATGAAATTTTATACAAATGGTGTAGATTACGATTACAAAGAAATTTGTTGACAAACTTTCTGGAAGGGGTGGGAGGGGAGTTCCGGGTCCGACGGCCCACATACGTGGGAATTTCTCCGTTTCGACGGGGACTTTTTCCAATGTTTTTCACCAAAATCTTCAGAATGATGGGAGGCATTTTTTCACGAGAAAAAAAAAAGGAAAAAATTTTGCAAATATATTTTTTTTACTCCCGCCACCCCCTCACCACCCCAGATTAATAGGAACACTAAAAATGTTTTTTTTTCTTACACCTAAAAACGATTTCGACTTTTTTTTTTTCACTACGCACTTAAAACCCGCGAGAGAAACATTTTCGGTTTAAAAACAAATTGTTAATAATTTCAGAGGAAAATGTATGATTCAAGGGAAATCTGGCTGTTGTTTCTAGCAGATCCCCAAAACTCCCTTTTGTTTCTTTCTCACTCACACATCTATTGATATCTTTCAATATTTTTCTCCCCATAAATAAATTTTATCAAAGTAACTCACTTGTAATCCTAACTAAGCGAGGTCATGTTATGTGTGTGTTAGAAAAAAAAACACCTAAAAACATTTTTAGTGTTCCTATTAATCTGTCAAATGTAATACTTATTCGTTCACGTTATTTTGAATTATTCAGGTTCAATATCGTCCACAAAATTTGCTAACATAAAATGGCTGCCTCTCTTACCTTTCCATCATTATATTATGATTGATTGCACTAGATAGTGGCTCACTAAATAAAATATGGAATGAATGCAATAAGCAGTGATGTGCATAAATACAAATTATGACAGGAATATAATATACATGGCAGTCCATGTCTTGCTGCCATAGAGCATAGCTGGCCATACACAGGCATTATATAATCTGCCTTTAACTCTGAGAGAGAGGCCTTTTGCTACCAAAAAAAGTAATAGCTCTCCAAACTTTGCCACGTTGGTTCTTATTGTAGGAACATTCTCTTCCATTTCCAACTTGGTTGCATAGGTAACACAAGCTACTACTTGTAAAGATACCCTAGACATTTGAGGAAGTCTACTTCCTGTACATTCTTAGTGTTTATTATACTTGCACATTTGCCACACTCAAAGACTACTTTTTCAATCAAGGCCATCTCCTTGAAGGGATTAGGAATTTGTCTGCTTTCCTACTTACTAGGACTTTGGTCTTTGCTAAATTAACTCCAAGGCATTTGGATTCCAGATGTTCTGTCTTCATTTCTAATCTATTCTCTAACTCAAACAAACAGTTAGCTATAAAAAAAGGTCACTGACATAGAGGAGCTCCCAAGGGCATCCGGCCTTAAATTTCTCTGTAATGACCTGAAAAACAAAGATAAATAAGAGATAAGGGAGTGAGGAACTCTGTCAAAAGCTTTCTCCAGGTTGACAAAAGCCAAGTACAGAGGTTTATCAGTCACTAAATTCTCCAGCAGTTGCCTTACTAGGAAGATAGCATTAGTAGTGCTTCTTCCAGGTACAAAACAAAACTGCATTGCCTCTAGGTCAACTCTCTTCCTAATTACATGGGATACGATACTGACAAAAGCAGGGTAGAGTTCAGAAGGATCTCAATCTTCTTGGAAAACTGTTTTCATCAATTTTATTAAGATAATTGTAAGCTAGACCCTTGAAAACTTAAATCTGCTAAGTTTAATTTAAAAAACAATTCTTCAGAAAGTTAAGAGAAAACAGTCCGTTGTGGGGCCCTAAACCATAGTTGTGTTCCATGCTTTTGTGGTGTCTTCCATTTTGTACTGGAGGTCATTGTTTATTTATATATTTGACAATTTTGCTGCATTTCTGTGTTTAAGAAACCCCTAATACACGTAGCTGTTAACACATTTAAGAAGTATTTGAAATTTAATAATGAATAAATATACAGTAAATTAGGGAAGTGATATTCAACAAAGAGCCAGGTGTAGGGTTGCTAGGAGGAATTTCAATATAAAGGTTCCTACATCATGGGAAATGAAACAGAAATAGAAGCAACTGATGGAGCTGAGAAAAAATTTGAAAAGAAAGGAAGGAAAAAAAGCTGAGATCTTTGGAGAAACATTATTTTCTGTGTTGTGATGTCCATTACATGAAACAGGAACATTAAAAAGAAAAAGTAAGTTAACAAAAGAACCTATATAACCTAGCCTTTTCCTTTCTCCCCTGTATGAATACATTTGTGTGCAGTTAATTTACTATTTTCAGCAAATGATTTATCAGTGAAATGGCTTCACCTTTGTATGAATTCATTTGTGTGAAGTCAAGGCATGATGGTCAATGATTTAGTAGGCATCACTTTGATATGGAATCTCTCCTGTATGAATATGTTTGTGTTTAGTTAAGTTACTATTTTGAGAGAATGATTTGCCACAGATATCACAATGATATGGTTTCTCTCCTGAATGAAGACGCACATGTCTAGTTAAATGACTACGATCAGAGAATGAATTACCACAGACATTGCAACAATATGGCTTCTCTCCAGTATGAATACGTTTATGTCTAATTAAGCTATCATTTTTAGTGAAGGATTTACCACAGATATCACAGTCATATAGTGTCTCTCCAGAATGAAGACGTTTGTGTGCAGTTATCTCACTACTCTTAGAGAATGATTTCCCACAAATATCACAATGATATATCTTCTCTCTTGCATGAATATATTTGTGTGCAGTTAAGTTACTACTGTCAGAAAATGATTTACCACAAATATCGCAGTGATATGGTCTCTCTCCTGAATGAATACGTTTGTGTCTAGTTAAAGTACTTCCAACAGTGAACGATTTACCACAGATATCACAATGATATGGCTTCTCTCCTGTATGAATACGCGTGTGTAAAGATAAGTGACTATAGCCAGAGAATGATTTACCACAGATATCACAATGATATGGTTTCTCTCCTGAATGAAGACGTTTGTGTTGAGTTAAAGCACAACCAACAGTGAATGATTTGTCACAGATATCACAATGATATGGCTTTTCTCCTGTATGAAGACGTTTGTGTTTAGTTAAAGTACTACTAACAGTGAATGATTTACCACAGATATCACAATGATATGGTCTTTCTCCTGTATGAATATGTATGTGTGAAGTTAAGCTACTACTGTCAGAGACTGATTTACCACAAATATCACAATGGTATGGTTTCTCTCCTGTGTGTATACGTTTGTGTGCAGTTAAGCTACTACTATCAGCAAGTGATTTACCACATATATCACAATGATATGGTTTCTCTCCTGAATGAAGACGTTTGTGTTGAGTTAAAGCACTACCATCAATGAAGGATTTACCACAGATATCACAATGATATGGTCTCTCTCCTGTATGAACACGTTTGTGCACAACTAAGTGACTTTTTCGAGAGAATGATTTACCACAGATATCACAATGATATGGTTTTTCTCCTGTATGAATACGTTTGTGTTCTGTTAAGTGACTATTGTGAGTGAATAATTTACCACAGACATCACATTCATATGACAATTTACGTCTCTCTTTTATCATGTCTTCATGGGAAATCAATTCTTTAAGCTTCTCATTCTTTTCCATTATTAATGTTCTCAAATCACAATATATAAATACTTTCCTTGTTTTTGTACCTATCATATAATCTTATAAATACTTCCACTGCTGTATTTCTGTCCGATAATGATGATGAGGATAATGATGTTACCTTTCTCTAGCAACACTTATGTAAATTCATCTTCTCGACACTTCAGTCAGAGATGTACAGAAAGTTTTCAATAATATCAGATAAGAACTTCTACCATAGATTTCTAGTAACAGTTTTAAACATGTGCCATGTATAGCATATTCATTTGGTCTTTAAATAAAGTTAAATATTCAGTATGTTTCTTCTGTTATGCCAATGTCATATGATATCCTGAAATAAAGAAAGAAACATCGGTTTAAGATATAGAGGCTACTTTAAGAATATAAATTCAACAGTGGATAATTTACATTACTATAGAGATAACCTTTAGAAACAAACATTTACCTGAACGACTAAACTTTTTAATGTATTAAAATTTACATCACAAAATTTTCTGTGTAGCTTACATCTTTGTAAAACACAGTTATGCCTTCACATTGTGTAATATTATTTAGATTAAACTACAAAATGGATGTCAATAATATTATTTTCTCTCCTGAAATATAATTTGGTATTGTTGTCTAGCCCTGAAGAAACTCCGGGTAAAATTATGATTAAAGACATTCCATCCATGAACATCCTTTCCTCTGTAGTATTGTATCTCTAGGCCTACATCATCCAATACAGTCTTCAATATTTATGACCAAAAAGTGATATTTAAGGGAGATGTGCTGTTATTTCTAGTAGGTCGTGTGACCACATACAGAACTATGAAGAAAAATGTTTTTTTACCAGGTCCAACAATTTTATTACAATTAAAAAAGAAGAATAAACATTGATGAATGAAGAAAGGAAACTGAATGAGGAAAAAAAAAATTACAACTGGCCTGGCAGTAGTTAAGAAGTTTCATTCCCAACCATGTGATTTCAGGTTCAGTACCAAAGTGCAAATATTTCTACCATAGCACCAGTGCAACCCAAACCATTTGAGTGGATTTGGAAGATGGAAACTGAAAGAAGATTGCCGTGAGTGTCTTCTTTTCACATCACACGATATATTTCAATGGACATTAACATGTTTGGAAATATTACTTTGCTAGGAAACAGGAAGTATTTGATCAGCCTGAGACCATAGTAGAGGACACTTGCCCAGGGTACCACACAATGGCATTAAATCCAGAACCATGTGGTTGGGAAGCAAATTTCTTACCACACAGTCATGCTTGTGCCTAATCTTCCGTGGAAATATGTTCAGACACGGGGAAATATTACTTTGCTTGGAAACAGGAAGGGTATCTGACCATAAAAATTCTCCTTCTATGAATTTTGTCTGCATGGAAACGGCAAATATGGAAAACTAGCTTTTCAAATCATAATAATTACTTAATTAGATTTCATTTATGCAGGGATTTTTCTTAGCAGGGACTTCTTATACAGAACATCATCCTCGTTTAACTATCCAACTTTCTATGTTTGCATGGATCAGCCCCACTGCATGTCACCCTGGGCAAGTGTCTTGTACAATAACCTCAGGCCGACCAAAGCCTTGTGAGTGGATGTGGTGGGCAGAAGCTGAAAGAAGCCCATCTTATATATATATATATATATATATATATATATATATATATATATATATATATATGTATATATTTGTGTGTCTGTGTTTATCCCCCAACCATTGCTTCACAACTGATATTGGTGTTTACGAAGCCCATCTTATATATATATATATATATATATACATATATATATATATATATATATATATATATATATATATATATATATCATCATGGCTGAATTGAATATTCTTGTCTCTTTTATATCCATTTTTCAGAAAGTTATGAGGAAATGAATTTCTAGTGGGGTGGGCATATATCGGTAGCTATACCAATAAACAAGCATTCGATAAATTACAATAAAGTATTGGTTTCTGAACATTTCAGTGATTGGAGTGTATTTGAGAATATTTCTCAAACAGACAACAAACTAACGGGGCAACGGTGAAGTGTAGAAGGTAGCTTCTATAGCTAGAAATAGCAGCCAAATCTTGCACAAATCATAGACATCTTTCATCCATAGCTAGAAATGACAGCCAAATAGTGCATAAATAATGGACATCTCTCATTCATAAACCGAAAGCTTTCAATATTAAAAAAATTGAATAGTTTCATTGTTTAGTACTTACAGAAATGTTTCATTAAGGATAGTGTTGTTATAAATGCGAGCATTATGTATATTGAATGTATTAAAAGTGTGGTAATTAAGTAAGAGATATTTAATATCGTTTAAATGAATACGGAAGTACGTTTAATGCACATGCGCATGTTTTATACGTAGTGTTTACGGTAGCTATCATTTGTTACTTCCCTTTAATTTTCACAATTCTGCTGTCTCGCTGACCTTATAATTTACTGGGACGTGAACATACCAACACATTTTGTCAAATGTTGGTGGGGTGGAAATACATAGACATATAGATATACATATATAAATACACACACAGAGACATGTATATATATTATGGTAATCTTCCAGTTTCGGGAGGTAAAAAAAGTAAATAAAAATACAAGGGAAATAACTTAACGTCTTACTAGTATTATCCGTACTCTCTTCACCCCACCCGTTCGCGAGCGCGCATTTTTTTCTTTATATTCGTTCACAGCAAGTTGTTTTACACCTATTAGACATTTTTTTTTTTTTGAGCTCGGGTCAAACGCTTTAGTTTGACCATTATTTCCCTATACTGGAACGTTATCATAAGTTGTTGTGCAGCCAGTACTATGATATTCAATCGCGTGTGTGATTTATATATAAACAGGTAACTTCAATCACGTGTGTGATTTATTTATAAACAGCTAAAAAAAAAAACCACATTTCAGAGTAGTACGGATAGTAAGACGTTAAGTTATTTCCCTTGTATTTTTATTTACTTTTTTTACCTCCCGAAACTGGAAGATTACCTATATTATTTTTTAAAATTCCAGATTTTTGTCATGATGATGTGATCGAAGTATTCATCAATAAAACGCTGCCGAAACAGCAGTTGTGAATTTTTAAACACTTTTGTTTTTCCTTTATACCTGTACGTATATGTGTGTGTGGAGGCGCAATGTCCCAGTGGTTAGGGCAGCGGACTCGCGGTTTCTATTCCCAGACCGGGCGTTGTGAGTGTTTATTAAGCGAAAACACCTAAAGCTCCACGAGGCTCCGGTAGGGGATGGTGGCGAACCCTGCTGTACTCTTTCACCACAACTTTCTCTCACTCTTACTTCCGGTTTCTGTTGTGCCTGTATTTCAAAGGGCCAGCCTTGTCACACTGAATATCCCCGAGAACTACGTTAAGGGTACACGTGTCTGTGGAGTGCTCAGCCACTTGCACGTTAATTTCACGAGCAGGTTGTTCCGTTGATCGGATCAACTGGAACCCTCGACGTCGTAAGCGACGGAGTGCCAACAACAGATATATACATACGGCCTTGGCCAAAAGTATTAGGCCACCCCAATGTTTTGAAATTCTCAATGTTAATGAAACGCGTGCACATGGTAGATTATGGTATATTTCACAATATACATTAGTGTTAATATCTGGCTGATCCCCCCTTTAGCATCAATTACCGCTTTTATACTGTACTGGACATATGTAACCAATTATGAATAAGACCAACGTCTAAAATTAACTTATGTTTCCTTGATTATTTCAGGGTTTTATGCTAAAATACGTTGTAGATAGTTAATAAACAGTAAAGTGCTTAAAACAAGAGAGGTGAGCGAGGTCAAATCATAGCTCATCATGATGGCAAATTGCTCATCAGACGAAATGTTCTCGATGTGCGGTACATACGACTCTCAAGCGTTTCAGAGAGACAAAAGATGCGAAGGCACTAGAAAGAACAAGTATAAAAAAAGGTTACGTCACCTTGAGATGATAGATCTATCATCTGTCAGTCGCTCAGAAACAGGAGAAAACATCGTCAGAGCTCTGTGCAGACTTCAGCGAGGCAAATACTTCACAAATATCAGTCAGAACTGTTAGAAGGCTTGTAGAGTACGGTCTTAAAGGCTGTAAAGCCAGGAAGAAACCATGGGTTTCTGAAGTGAATATGGAAAAACGTCTTCAGTGGGCTAAAAACCACTCAAATTGGACCAGTGAGCAATGGTCGAAAGTCATATGGTCTGATGAAAGTAACTATAAGGTAAGATAGTACATGTATTCAATCAACAAATAAACTTAATGTAACTGGTTTGTTGCCCAAAATATATAAATTAAAAAGTATCCAACATAAAGGTAATATTATTTTTCATGTTTTTACATCTGGTGCAACTTTCATGCGTCGCAGAGTTGGGGAAGCATTTAAGGCTGAATGTCTGGTACCAACCGTAAAACGTGTGGGGGTGATTATTTCATGGTGTGGGCCTGCATGTATACCACAGGACTTGGAGAAATGTTTTTATGTCAGGGAAGGATGAATTCAGCTACTTATGTTTCTATGTTGTTGCATTAGGTACATCCTACAGAATTTCTGCTAACACCTTTTCTACTTATCATCTCTTGGAAGGAATTAGTAATTTGTCTGCTTTTCTACCTACTGGATTTTGGTAAATTCAGTTTAAGGCCATTTGAATACAAACCTTGTTTTCACATCTGAAATTTATTCTCTAATTCTTATAGCTGTATAAGAACAAGTTCATCATCAAATAGGAGCAACCAGTCTTAAATTCTTGTTATGGCCCAGAGGACAATGATAAATAAGTACAAGTTGAAGACCACTCCTTGGTTAACTTATCTGTACATTAAATTTTTTGCTGTACTCATTGCCAACATTAAGTTTAATGATAGCAACCCTGTACTAATTTCTGTGGCTCTCACCAACCACTCATATCCTGAGCTTCCACACTGACCACCAGATAAGGTAGTCAGGGACTGTCAAGCACATTCTCCATGTCAAAGAATACCTAGTACATAGGTTTATTTTTCAATGAATGCTTCTCTTTGGCACAAAGCAAAACTGCATCTCATCTAAGCTCTCTTCCTAATTAGTTGAGTTATAACCCTGAGAGTATCATGGTTGAGTTGAGAATGATTAGAATCTCCTTGAACATTTTTTCCTCAATTTCCATAAGATAATTATAACCTAGACTCTGCTAAGTTTAAATTACAGAACAATTCTTCAGAAAGTTGTGAGAGAAATAGTCAGTTGTGGGGCACTAAACTATATGCCCATTGTTCTTCCTCTGTGGTCTTTTCTGTTTTCTACTGCTGGTTGTTACTTTAGTACATATTTCACTTTACTGCATTCTTCTGTATGGAAAAGCAATAACTTCTGCTATTGCTAACATATTTAATGAGTGAAGCAATTAGAAATTAATAAACAATAAGTATGCAGTAAATTGTAGAAGTGATATTCAACAAAGAACCATGTTTAAGGTTGCTAGGAAGAGGGGTTTTAGTATAGAGATCCCTACATCATGGGAAAGAAAAACGGGCTTGGAAGTAGAGGAGAGTGATGGGTGAAAATGTAAAGAGAAAAAGACTGAAACTTTTGGAAATATTTTATTTTCAAAGTTGTAACATCCATCACATGAAACATGGGAATATTGAAAAGAAAACAAATGCTTACACTAAAACAAACTCCCCCTTTCCTATCTCTCCTGTATAAATATGTCTGGGTGCAGCTAATTTACTACTTTCTGTGATGATTTACCAGTGCAAGGACTTCTCTTTTGCATATGTTTGTGCAAAGTCAAAGTACTACCATCAAGAATGATTTAGTACCAACATCACAGTGAAATGGTCTCCCTCATGTGAATACGTTTGTGTCTAGTTAAAGAACAACTTACAGTGAATGATTTACCACAAATATCACAATGATATGGTGTCTCTCCTGTATGAATACGTTTGTGTATAGTTAAGTTACCATTTTGAGAGAATGATTTACCACAGATATCACAATAATATGGCCTCTCTCCTGAATGAAGACGTTTGTGTGTAGTTAAAGCACTATTTTCCATGAATGACTTACCACAAGTACCACAATGATATAGCTTCTCTCCTGTATGAATACGTTTGTGTTTAGTTAACTGATGCCTTTTATGGAATGATTTACCACAGATATCACAGTGATATGGCCTCTCACCTGTATGAATACGTTTGTGTGTAGTTAAGTAATATCTTTTCGGGAATGATTTACCACAGATATCACAGTGATACGGCATCTCTGCAGTGTGAATAAGTTTGTGTGTAGTTAAGTTGCTACTGTCAGAGAATGATTTACCACAGATATCACAATGATATGGTTTCTCTCCTGAATGAAGACGTTTGTGTGTTGTTAAAGCACTACTTTCACTGAATAATCTACCACAAGTATCACAATGATATGGCTTCTCTCCTGTATGAATACGTTTGTGCGGAGTTAAGTTACTACTCTTAGAGAATGATTTACCACAGATATCACAATGATATGGTTTCACTCCTGTATGAGTACGCTTGTGTTCAGTTAATCTACTACTTACAGTGAACGATTTACCACAGATATCACAGTGATACGGTTTCTCTCCAGAATGCAGACGTTTGTGTGCTGTTAAAGAACTACTTTCAGTGAATGACCTGCTACAGATATCACAGTGATATGGCTTCTCCCCTGTATGAATACGTTTGTGTGCAGCTAAAGTACTGCTTACAGTGTATGATTTACCACAAACATCACAATAAAATGGCTTCTCTCCTGAATGAACACATTTGTGTTTAGTTAAGTGACTACTTTGAGAGAATGATTTATTACAGATATCACAGTGATGGGGTGTCTTTCCCATATGAATATATTTGTGTCTAGTTAAGCTACTACTTTGAGAGAATGATTTATCACAGATATCACAGTGATGTGGCTTCTCTCCTGTATGAGTAAGTCTGTGTGAAGTTAATTTACAACTTTGAGAGAATGACTGACCACAGATATCACAGATGTATGGCTTCTCCCCTGTATGACTACGTATGTGAGTATTCAGGTTACTTTTTTGAGAAAAGGACTTATTACAGATGTCACAACAATATGGCATCTCTCCTGTATGAATACGTTTATGTCTGGTTATGTCAATACTGCGAGTGAAAGACTTACCACAGATATCACAGTGATATAGCTTTTCTCTTGTATGAATAAATTTGTGTTCAGTTAGGTTACTTTTTTGAGAGAAGGACTTTTTACAGACATCACAATTATATGACAAATTTTGTCTCTCTGTCATGTTTCCATGGGGATGGGAAATCAATTCTATAATTTTCTCACTCTTTTCCATGATGTTTCTTCTCAAATCACAATGTATATATATATTTTTTGTTTTTGTTCATATAGTTTATTCTTATAATAACTTCCAGTGCTTCATTTCTGTCCACTGTTACTTTTCTCTAACAACACTTATATGTAAATGTATCCAAATTTTACTCAGTACACAAACTCTTTGTAGACAGTCCAGTCAGTGATGTTCAGAATTTTTGCTAATAATCTCAGATCAGAGCAAATATTTCCTATAGTATCTACCATAGATTTAAAGAAATAGTTTTATATATTTGCTCTGTATAAAATTTTCTTTTAGTCTTTATAAGATGACAAATATTAAGAATGTATCTTCACTTATCCCAATGTCATTTGATATTCTGAAATAATAAAGAAACAACAGTGGAGATATAGAGGTTACTTAAAATATACAGATTCAACAATGGAAAATTTACATTTCAATAAACTGTAGAAATAAACATTTACCTGAACAATTGAACACTTTCATTAATTCAAATTTACATCACAGAATCTTGTGTATAGCTTATATATTTGTAAACCACAGCTACACCTTCACATTGTATAATATTATTTAGATTAAACCAGAAAATAGTGGACAATAACATTCTTCTCTCTCCTGAAATATAATGTGACATTGTTGTTTAGCTCCAAAGATGTCAAGGAAATCATCTGCACTCTGTGGCTAACAAAGGGTTTCCTAATCAATTTCAGGGTAGCTGAAGTCACCAGCAATGAAACCATAAGTACATGCCAATATAGAAAAATCTGTTCCGCTTCATAAAGTCTGATGTTATCATTCTGAAGAGATTTTAAATCTGATCCCAGCAGCACCGCCAACAAAGAATACTGCCCTTTCTCTTATCTACAATGGGTGTGAAGGATGATCTCTATAAAAGGCTGAAGTTCTTCATTCTTGGTTGAAAAGAGGTGCTCACAATTCAAGGATACCATTCTTCGCCCTATGAGATGACATCTGGTGTACCACAGGGACCCCTACCATTTGTTGCATATACTGAAGAGTGTCAGTGTTGAAATATGCAGATGACATCAAGCTGTACCTCGTGATAAAAAGAACAGATCCTATGCGCTACAAATCATTACTGCAATCAGACCTGGATACAATGCAGCAATGGATTACCAACTGGCAACTGAAGCTAGCTGCAGACAAGTGAATTTGGGGAAGAAAATCCCAGGTTTTACATACTCCCTCAACAACACCAATCTTAAGAAGTCTGTTAGTGAATGGGACCTAGGTATTACTGTGATTAGACAGGCTACATCTCTAAGACTATCCAGAAGGCTGAGGATGTCTTAGCATCACTCAGTTAAGACCTTTGTCAGCTGCTCTCCAGCTATCAATTTCAAGCTGTATATGATTATGGTACATCCAGCAGCATATCAATCTCCTCGAAACTGTTCAGAAACATGCAACTAAACGAATACCTGCTGTCAGGCACCTACCATACTCTGGACACATTAAAACTTCGACGTTTGGCAACTGACTTGGTAGACAAGCTTATACTCGTAGACAGGTTTACAAAATCAAAAACCAACAAAACACCCACGACTTTCGGGAACATTTTTTCATGCTTAGAATTGCTGAAGCTTGAAATAAACTACAAGGATCTGTTAGCTGTCAAGACACTATATCGCTCAAAATTCCATACGTCATGAAATTCGCCAACAGTATACCTGTTTCTCCCTTTTTTTTTTTTTTGCTTTTAGAGTTGCAGTG
The DNA here is from genome assembly GCF_046866305.1 of Octopus bimaculoides. Classification (NCBI taxonomy): domain Eukaryota; kingdom Metazoa; phylum Mollusca; class Cephalopoda; order Octopoda; family Octopodidae; genus Octopus; species Octopus bimaculoides. The sequence continues at coordinate 14,647,740 of NC_142955.1, read as the reverse complement.
CGCCTGAGCACTCTATACAATTTCATTATATATTTCAGTGGTTGGAATGTATTTGAGAATATTTCTCAAACACGGCGACGATGGAGTGTAGAAGGTAGCTTCCATAGCTAGACATAGCAGCCAAATCTCACACAAATCATAGACATCTCTCATCCATTGCTAGAAATATCGGCGAAAGTAAAGAATACGCACACCCGGTGTTTAAGAATAGATTTAGGGTTAAGGTTACGCCGAAAACGGGTGGTGTGCGTATTCTTTACCTCCGCCGAAATAGCAACCAATTCACGCACAAATCATAGACAGCTAGAAATAGCAGCCAACTCTCGCACAAATAATAGACATCTATCACCCATAAAAGACAGAGAATCAATACGCCAAAAACTGAACGTCTACAATATTTAAGATAAAAGATTAAGTGTTTTCGTTGTTTAATACTTACGTGAATGCGTGATATGGACAGCGTTACTATAAAGAGCTTGAGTGTTGGTTGAGAAACGTATAAAAAGACGATGAAGAGAAATTCATACAACGGACATTTTTAATCCGATGTCAAGAGACAGAGGTACGTGTATTGCGCATGCGCATTTTTCATATCTGATACTAAGGCTTGTTATCTCCCTTTAGCTAGCATTCTATTGCAATTAAAGGTATTTCTATGTATTTATGCGTTCTGGGTAAGTGGCTTGTTCCTCCATAGCTTATCTGACAGTTTTAAAGACCAGATAAAAAAAAAAAAGTACCCAGACTTACATCTGCTATTTCAGTACAGCTTATCCCAAACGGGTAGCGCTTCTCGGTAGCACTGCTAGGCCAGGGATCTCTGGAAGTTGTCTATAGGCCCCGGCCCGAAAGTCGTCTTGAACAGGCGGGTCAGGTATTCCTCGTCGACGCCTAGGTTCACCCCGAGATCGTCGTCGTACCTCATCTCCACTAATCCGCTATAAAATAGAATGCGTTTGTTGCGATGCAGTCGCTCAAGGTCGACCCGGGACATCAGAGTTGCTGGAGAGCAACGCGACACTCGCGGTGTCATCCTCTCTTCTTCAGTCTCTTTTTGATCCACGATCACAGTTCGGTCATGGAGACGAGGTGCGGGAAAGCGCGCCTCACAAACGGTGACCACACCTGTTCACCGTCATCTACATACAGCCGGAGATGTCGCAGTCTCAGCGCGTGTTTGCGCATCATCAACCACAGCATGTCCAGCCCTCCTTTCAGCGGGTGTTGGCAGCAAACGGATCGCCTGACCATCGGAACGCATCTTTTCCACAAGAAGAGGAAGAGAATGCGTTCTAGTTTGGTGATGGCAGGATCGGGACAACGCACGACGGTCAGGCGGTAGATAGATAGATAGATATGTTTCTTTATTAGCCACACAGGGCTGAACACAGAGGGGATAAAATACAAAGTAGAGCTTTTCTTTTTGGGAAGGAAAGAAAAAGGGGAGGGGGTAGAATTCCGATCAAAAGGGATCATGGAAAGAAAAAAGGAAGCTGAGATAAATGTCTTTACTAGCCACGCAGTGCCGAACACAGAAGGGACAATACAATGTAGAATGTTTCTTTTTCGAAGTCGATCAAAAGGGAACAAAAATCCTTTTGGGACGTGTAAACAGGGAGATAACATAAAAGTTTTTAACAATTAGATTTCCCAAAAGGGAGAGTAGATATAACGTTGACTAGGTTTATCCGTGGAAAGAAAAACCTACGAAAAGAACCACGGTAACTTCGGAAACAAAAAAAACAAAAAAACATTAACATTAATATCCTGCCATCACCAAACAGTAACTTAGCGGTTCGGCAAAAAGAGACCGATAGAATAAGTACTAGGCTTACAAAGAATAAGTCCTGGGGTCGATTTTCTCGACTAAAGGCGGTGCTCCAGCATGGCCGCAGTCAAATGACTGAAACAAGTAAAAGAGTAAAAGAGTATGAGAGCAAAACACTTTTTCTCTTTGTTCTATAGGATCATGCTCAAGGTGATTCCGTCATTCCTTCGTACCATCCCTGCCACATTCACCTACCATTTGTTGAACTTTCCTCTCTATTCTCACCTCCCTCATCAAGTAATACTTGAAAAAGTTGATGAGAGGTTGGCCAGAGAGGAAAGTGACATCCAATATTTGCTGTAGTTATTAACAAACGTGTCTATCATCATCATCATCATCATCGTTTAACGTCCGCTTTCCATGCTAGCATGGGTTGGACGATTTGACTGAGGACTGGTGAAACCGGATGGCAACACCAGGCTCCAGTCTGATTTGGCAGAGTTTCTACAGCTGGATGCCCTTCCTAACGCCAACCACTCAGAGAGTGTAGTGGGTGCTTTTACGTGTCACCCGCACGAAAACGGCCACGCTCGAAATGGTGTCTTTTATGTGCCACCCGCACAAGCCAGTCCAGGGGCACTGGCAACGATCTCGCTCGAAAATCCTACAGGAGCCAGTCAGGCGGTACTGGCAACGGCCACGCTCAAAATGGTGCATCTCATGTGCCAACCGCACAAGAACCAGTCCAGGGGCACTGGCAACGATCTTACTTGGCTTGCCGGGTCTTCTCACGCAACTTTTCTTTCAATCTATGCATCTATTGTCTCTCTCACTTCCTCGGTGTTCCTCCTCTTTCCAGTTTTTAATTTAATAACGTGTGTATCTTTGTATCAACTTTTCTTGCGATCTGATAAACATTTAAAAAACACAAAATGAATTCCATCATCACTTAATGTCTCTCTTTTTCTCTCTGTCCTCCTCTCCCGCTTTGCCACTCACTTCTTCCTTTAAAGCAAGTATCACACACGCCACAAGTATGGACGTACAAAAACAAGTTGTCATATTAATATTATTGATTATTGTATTTAATTCTATGACGCTAGTCTATTATTGACAGTCACAGCTAGATGATGCTAATGTTGTTTCCAAAAGGTTTGGGAATAAAATTAATTTTTTTCCCCATAATATTAACAGACTGAGGCGTACTGTTGATTTTTTCCCCCCATTTTATTGTATTATAATTGTTTTTATCATTATGAACAACGAAATTTCGCAATATTGTAATTTATTATACATGGTCACTTGGGTAAGGAATAACCATGCTTATTTTCTCTTTCGATGATGGTTATGATGTTGGTGATGGTAGCAGTGATGATGATGATGATTCAAGATGACAATGATGATGTTGATGTTGATGATTGTCATGGTGGTGATGATGAATTGTAATTGTAATGATGATGGCGATGACAGTGATGTTGGTGGTGATGATGGTGATGATGACATTTATGATAGTAGCGATGATGATGATGACAATGACATTAATTTGATGACTGTTATGATGGTGATGATTAATCATCATTATGATGATAATTATTTATTTGGTAGAGTGTGTTTTGCCAAGAGATTGGTTGTGTTTAACATATTCGTGAGTGTTATGTTGAGCTTTGCATCTAGGCATAATCTGAGAGCTGAATGGCACCTTTCCTTTCACACTTTTCAAACAATTCTTCAATGGTCACCGGTTTCTCTACCACCAACCATCTTTCTCCTGGATGCACACCAATTGTCTTCATATTGACTAGATATTTTCATTTTTTCTTGCCACATCAGAGTGCCAACCAAACCAGTGAAGCGCGGAAGCTAATGCAATATCTGTTCCAGAAGTTAGTTCTAGAAGTTGCTTGGTGAATTTTTGTACTGGTCCCCCAAAGAATTCTTTGTCTTGAGCATAACTTTCTTGTAAAGCAAGAAAAGCTTTGTTTAGCTCATTGATTATTGGGTCACTTCCATCTTCAGTGCTTGGTTTTGATGTGCAACCATCTGAAATCTCCATATCCTTGCAGTCAGCTCCATTGTTTTCATTTTTCTGATTGTTTGACTCCATGCAGTTGTCGTCACTGTCAGCACAATGAGGTTCAGCTTTTATGTTATTCATGGACTCCATCGTTATACTGTTTGTGTCCACTTGATCTGGTTCATTCTGGCAGTTCGGGGACAGAAACCATTGTTTTGGAACATTCGAACAGCCTGTCGCCACTTCATACAACAACTCCCTCATTGACGGATCATTTACAGGAATGAAGTTCCAGCATGACAGGATGTTCAGCTTCTTGAAAACCAGGTATTGATGCTTGCATGGTCCACCAGTTATTCCTTTCCTGCATTGGCACACACCAAGAGCAATATCCACCATGTAGGTTGTTGGATCATCTGTCTCACTTGGAACCATGAACAAGTTCTTACTGTTGGCAATCCCAACAATTTCGTTTGGATCAATTTTAGATCCAGCCACGATATCAGGAAGAAATCGAGACTGGAGCAACTTGTCTAGTCTGTTGTTGCAGACATCGATTAGCCGTCTTTCATAATATGTCTCCATTCTTGTGACGATGAAATCAGCCAGCTGGATCATATTATAGGCCCTGGTCCTTTCAAGGATCTGATCCTTCATTATCCGCATGGCTGTCTCTGCGTAGTTGTTTGTGTTGTTACGAACATTCAGGCCAACTCGATAACACACTGCCCACGATGTCTTTTTGGCATAGATGTCTTCCAAGTGCTTTTGTACACACGCATACCTCTTCAATGTTTCATCATTCATGATTTCACCATGTTTTGCCTTCAGCGCCTCGATGGTGTCACAGTAAATCATGTCCTTCAACAAGGAGAACAGATGTGGCCTATCTTCCTTCCTAACTGCATTCTTAGCTTCCAAGAGGAAGCGCCAAAATGCCTGAAGAATGTGAAACACACAATGAAGAAGTGTGGCATCAGGGTAGACAGCATGGAGTGATTGACTTTCCGATGGACTGTCATCTGTCAAGAAGATTTCGGGCCCAGATTTCCAGCCTCGCCCAAAATATGCACTATTATCCAACAGAGAATTATACAACTTCAGAGCCTCCGTAATTGTTTCTGTGCTCTCACTTGTTGTAATCAGCACTCCAAGTGGTAGTCCTCCAGCACAACTGTGCGTCAAGAGCAAAAACACTCGACACCCTTGTCTGTTCATGTTTCCAGAGGCATCAATGAATACTAGTTCACCAGAATGTTTGATCAGTTTATGCACACGTCTCATCAGCGGCGTTACAATGGCAATGGTAGCTTGTTTTCCCTCTGGTCCAACACGTGACAATTTGATGTCATCACCGAATGACCCTTCCTCGATCTTCCTCTTCAATTCCTCGAGGATAAACTCTCCCTTGGCTTCACCATACTCTTTCTTGAATGTCTGGTAGTATAACCTGAAGAGAAAGGGAATGAAGTAATATCAGCACCACAAATAGAGAATGTAGGAACACATTTCACAAAGGGTCACAAACGAGGACTTTTGCTTCGCCATCTCCCCATTTTAGCAAACTAGTATAGTACATTAACAAATTAGTATTACATTACTATGAACTAGAAATACATTTGCAAGAGTAAATTGCACACCACACACAAAGCGAGGTTTCCACCAGTGTTTTCTCCAGTGTATAATACACTCAGTGCTACCACCAAATTTCTCTGTGAATGTCATTTACCATGTGTGTATTTGTGTGTGTGTGTGTGTGTTAGTATGCATTTGTGCTATCTCTTGCGAAACTCCTATAAAATTGCCATACTAAAGCAGTTGATTTATGGGTGAAAACAAAGTTGTCTGTTATTTATGAACACTCTATTTTCATTGGAAAAATCGACACCAACGTACCATACAAATGTACATATTGAAAGGTGTTTTTATGTTAGTCCGAATTAAAAGTGTACTTAAAAGGAAATTAAACGCATAAAATTTTACTGTTCTAATCTAAACAAATAATTTTTTTTTTATATTTTAAAAGAGAAATCAGCAAAATTGGACAAAAATAAAATAAGGTAATTAGACTTGTTTACATTTTTTAGTAAATTATGCAAATTGGCAGCACTGATGACATGATGAGTGAGCTCCCTAGTCATGTTGTACATATAATTTCACATTTTCTCAATTTTTTTGAGAGTTACACATTTTTAACCCCCATAGACAAAATATATTGTGTAGAAAGAAATTACTCTGAACTTCCTAATTTTTTTGACTGATTTTGTACATTCCTAATTTAAAATGTTGGTGTTGATCTGGAAACATCGTAATCAATATGGCGTTGTGTCGTATAGCGCCCTCCTTGCATATATCAATGGGTACATGCAGTATCACTAATCTCAGTCTGGGCATAGGTACCTAATGCTAGCTCCATATGGAGATGGTGCTCAATTGATCTATGAGGATGGGGGGTGGTGCTTATGTGAGACCTGCTATGCTGTATTCACAGAGTGGCATACACCATTCTATGCCTGACTAGTTCTACTGTAGTAGTACACAGTTTGTGGATTTTAGGTATGCTTAAATAATCAAGTTGAATCGAATCAAGTCAACAACTGTGTTGAGTCCTAGTCATGGTCAAGTTGAGCTAGTAGTCGAGTCACAAGTTGAGTCGAGTCCCAAGTCAAGTTGAGTCTAAAGTAGTTCAAGCTCAAGTTGAGTTGTAGAAGGAGGCCCAAGTTGAGTTGAGTCATTACGACACTGCCACCATTACGACACTCTGAAAAGCAGCTGCAGCACCAAGGGAAATTTTTTTTTCCACCAAGCATAAGTTTTCAGTTTTGTGTGCAAAGTCAAAGTCTATGGGGTTGCAATTTTACAATCAAGTGTAACTTTTTTAAATACCAAGTGTAATTTTTTTCAAGTTATTCAAACTGTTCATTCTTTGGCATTTCCACCAAGTGTAAAATATTTTCTGCAGAGAACTCTGGTTTCCAAACTGACAAACCTGAACCCATGTGTCTTGCCAATAAGTAATCACCAACTACTTATACTGTATACCAAAGTTCATCTATGAATATCTACACTCTCACAAGGAAAAGGGCTGCTCATTTTCAAATCATGGCTGCCATTGTGATCCCTGAAAAATCAACTTATTGCCTGCGATGTACAGGAGTACTTGTCAAAATATGTAAGATACAGTGTCGAAATGCATAGATTAACCATACTGAACACATGATTTTGCATTAAACAGCCCCCTTCAATATGTAATCTACTAACCTGTAACAGTACTGTAAATCAGGAGTGATGGATCTATCGGCACTGATGAAAATGTAGTTGTCACTGTGCTGGAGTTGAAGATCATACTTGTGCAGTTCCAGTGCTTTTGAAGGAGTATAACCCCTATTGAACAATTCCAGGAACTTTACCTTAACCTCTTCACTCACATCCCTATGCTTCAAAGCATCTTCAGCCCTAAGAGGGTGGTTATGCGTGCACTTGAATTTCACAATCATTGGATGATCAGGCATATGAGGATCTGAAGACCTAAAAAAAAAAACAGAACAAACATGTATGTCATAGGCTGCCGTTTTATATGATGAACTGAATGCACTGCATTCAATTTCTGTTGCAATGCTTGGTCTTAACTAATATAATTGTACAAAAAAACAAAAAAAACAGGTATAGATTTCATCATTTTTTCACACCCTTTTTCCATAGAGGTGATAAGTGCGACACCCTATCAAAAGAAAGTTGAGATTCGGATACAGAGAACTAACAGAACCTGTACAAAAATTTACGAACAATCAGAACGGTTGTATCTGGGTGAAAATGGATGCAAAATTCAATTACCTGCATTTCCTCTTTTTGCCATCTGACTTTTCAAAGGTGCTGACTTTCCCAACAATGCTCAAGCCTGCTGGACAATTGGTGTTCTTTGAGCCCTTGCGTTGATCAGCTGTTGCGGTTCTTGGTTTTGTGTTATGTTGACAGCGAAATTCAGTCTGAAGTGAGAGTGGTGAGAAAGTAAAACTTGCATGTGCAAACTTCAGTATTTTGAAATTGGATCAGGGCTGAAAGAATTCACAATTAGAACATACAAGGACAAATTCATTTCTTCAAAAGTACTTCTTAGGTGAAATGAACATGTAGCTAGCAATCACTAACTGGACATAAAACATTAAAACTACATGAATGTAGAAAGAAATTCTGCTGAAAGCGAAATTTGAATTGTTTACGGACATTTAGAGATAAATACAAATGTCATAGAACATCGTGGGGACCAGCCAGGAGCAATTCCTTGATTATGCATGAGTATATACAACCAAGTACACACCTTTTGAAGTGCTTGGTCATGTGATGACACCACATTCCATAAATTAAATAAAGAATCAGAAAGAGTCCGTGAATTGCCTGAAGAAGTCTTTAAATAGCATTCGTCGGAATTTTCCAGTCAGACTTTCACATATTGTTTGTAAGTTTCCTTAGAATTTTCCCTATTCTTGGTGGAAAGATGCTTATAACATTCATAAATGACTCCTATTTATATCAATTACCCCGCCGTAGTGTTGTGGAAGAATATGGATATCCATAAAAGTTGCATCCATAAGTATCCGCAGGACAATCCAGTTAAGTGTGAACTGGGCTTTAGGGGCATATACAAAAGCAACAAAATTGTTTAGTTGTATATGTATCTATCTTTTCTTTAATCTCATCAAACCTGTCAAATGTGTGATACACACCTTGAACAAAACCTTTTCACCAGAGGAAGGATAAGTTCTTTCCACTCGGAAAGTTGACAGGGATGACTTCTGCATGGACTCCAACCATTCTTTAGCCCCTTCTCTGGTCGAAACAGCCAACCTCATTGTTACTTTTACTTCTTTCTCGACAATTTCTATGTTACAAATGTGATGTTTATAGTTCTCAGGTAGGAACTCCTGCAATGAAAGAAATAAGAAAAATATATAAGTAAAGCGAAAAAAAAAAATATACTAGGCACAGGTGTGACTGTGTCGGGTTCAGTCTCATTGCGTGGCACCTTGGGCAAGTTGTCTTCTATTATAGCCTCGGGCCGACCAAAGCCTTGTGAGTGGATTTGGTAGACGGAAACTGAAAGAAACCCGTCGTATATATATATATATATGTATATATGTGTGTGTGTCTGTGTTTGTCCCCCCGCCATTGTTTGACAACCGATGCTGGTGTGTTTATGTCCCCGTAACTGAGCAGTTCGGCAAAGAGACCAATAGAATAAGTACTAGGCTTACAAAGAATAAGTTGTGGGGTCGATTTGTTTGACTAAAGGTGGTGCTCCAGCATGGCCGCACTCAAATGGCTGAAACAAATAAAAGAACATGTAAAGCATGATGATGAGTGACAAGTATTTTATTCTGCAAATTCAAGTAAGTTGGGCCTGTGACAGAGTAACTGAAAGTTAAATGTTTGTTTTTTAAGCATATTTAAATTGTTTGTTTCTTTTTTTTTTCATTGTTCATTGAGGTGGTTGTGAGGTGTGCCAAAAATAACAGCTAAATAAGATTTTTTGGATAAATCTTTTAAAGTTTATTAGCTAACACTTCGCTCAGAGATTTAAAACTACCTCAATGAATCAATGTGTATTTATAAAAACTTCAAGCAGTTTCCGTACTTTCGTATTCGCCAAAAACATTATCTTTGATTGCTGTAGTAATTCAAACTTACCGCTAACCAGCGTGTGTGTTCAGTATCGATGATATTGGCATCTGAATGAGAGCACAATACAAGATTCGCATGGCCATCGGAGGTTGCCATTACGAATGCTAGCATATGTTAACTTGGTTGTTTGCAAACGAATACTTTACTGAGGTCCGGAACTCTCGTGGGAAAAAAAAATATTCGCTTCCCGTATGTTATATATACAAACGATACGCATGCGCAATAATTGTACTTCCGTAATTACCTTCACGTTAGAATTTTTAAACGATAATGGATTAACTTCTACAAACCCTGGATTGTTTCTGAACTTCATACACACACACACACACACTCAAAGTACGTTTAATACATATACACACACTTTGTAATAATTTTTTCCTTTACGAAACATTTCTGTGAGTATTAAACATTGAAAATATTTAATCTTAAATTCAAATTACGACAAACGTAAATACGTAAATAAACAAACGAAGTTTGCTTTTAGAAGCGTTGAGATGTCCTTAGAAAGTTCACCTACACTTTTCTCTGCAAAATAGGGGTAGTTTATCCTGTTCAGGCTATATTATTAGCATTATTCTGCGATTGAGAATTTAAAATCACTTCTTTAATGTAATCTTAATTTTGTAGGTAGACGTTCCGTTTGCACTACTTAAATACAGAGGTCCCTAAAAACTAACCCAAACCCTTAGGGGATCTCTGTATTTAAGTAACACCCGTGAGCCTACCGGGATCCGGATCTAGATTCCGATTCTGAAAAAAATTTTCAAAATCGCAGCTTCAAAAATTTAACCCCCGATGCCCCCATTTCTTCATTTTTCACTTTTTCCGGAGATTTTTTTTTTTTTTTTTTGCGAAAAACAGAAAAATACGGAGATTATGATTCTGAAAAAAATTGTTTGTAAAATTTCAGTTTTTCAGATAAAAAAAAAAAAATTACCCCAATTCTACGGCCTTGGCCTTCAAGCAGGTTATCCACATGCTAGAAATAACAGCCAAATCTCACAAAACTGCGATGACATAATGACAGAAAAATGTAATCAATCTACTCAGTTTTCTGGAAAGATTTCTTTCGGAGTAATTTCCCGCAGTGACATAATGAAATTAAAGTGTTCGTTTTTGTTTTTGTTTTGTTTTGTTTTGAAAGTTACAAAAAAAATATGACTGCAGAAATAGCAGCAAACTCTTTTGAAAAAAGATAAATAAAAGTAGCAAAGAAACACTTGTGACAAAGTGAAATTAAAGTGTTCTTTCTTTCTTCTTACAGCTGAAACCTCCACCATGTACGCCGGCAGAGTTTGTTGGGTAAACTTCGGTAATGTGTTTGAGAAATGGGATCTATTTTAAAACGGGGGCACCAGTATTTTCTTAACGAAACACTATGAAACTTGGGACACTGGTAGAATGTGTCATATAAAACATCTTTTACTCTTAGTCTTCTTAACAAAAAAATGTACATCGCAAGTTATTCCATGTTAAAGTTGTCGTATTTCTGTAATTTCAACCAATCACTGACGTCCATTCAGCTGAATAGAGTTACTGCTGGGCGGTCATAAAAATGTTATTCCCTGTGACATATTTCATCCGGTTTAATCGTAATTTATACGCATATATTGTTTATATAATAAATTACGCTGTGCGTATCTATGTGTGTAACAATTTTAGAGTTCGGATTCTAGAGTTAGGGGATTAATACGATATACACCGTTACAGCGCTAACTGTTTTCAACTGAATAGACGTCAGTGATTAGTAGAAATTATCGAAATAAGACAATTTTTTACATGAAATAAATTCAAATACAAAAATTTTTTTTCTGTTCTATAACACAAAATAGATAAGTATACGAAGTTTGAAAGTCTTTCAGTACCAAAAACACTACATAAAACATAAATGAAAACTGGTGCCCCCGTTTTAAAATAGATCCGAGAAATGTATAGAAATTCTGGAAATTTTTCTTCGCCACAAATCCATACATAGATTCGCCAACCCGATGATCCAGTGACATACTTCAACCGTCGGGACCAATAGGCCTCAATGTGGTTTGTGCAAGCGCCGGTTTCAGGGTCAACGAAGTTCTGTAAATGGTTTACCGTTAAGTGAATATAGACAAGTTGCTGTAAATTTCTATAGCTGGACCATTTATCGGTATGAATGAGGGTGGATCGATTCAAGAATAGACAGTTCTTAAGCCTAGTGTTGGATGTGAATGCTATTTTTTGCAAGAAGCCACTAGTAGCAAGTGCCTGATGGTAATAGGTGACATATTATGCGTGTGTATATATATATATATATAGGTAAATGATAAGATTGCTTCAATTTTTCAGGGGTAGTCTGAAGTATCCAAGCAACCAGGGGATGTTTAAATCCGGAGGCACTCCTGGGAATTACTTGTGTGGGTACTGTCTTCGTTAGAAGGTATCCAGGGGCAGGTAATTTATTGTTTAAACCGTAGTTTATAATTATATTTAGCAAAAAGAAAATAAAAAAAAACGAATAGAAAGAAAAATTATACACTTTAAATGCAAACATGTATTTATTTCTGAAACAAAAATTGTTTATACACTTTAAGAAAAAAAAAATAGCAAAATGAAATAATTGTAATGATAATAAAATTAATTATTTTATTTGTCCCCAGAGTGATGGACATTCAGGGAAGGGTATGAGAAGGACTATGATAAATAGTGAGTGATTGGTGATAACCAAAATCTGAATAACTCAAACCTACATACTAAATTCATCACAGTACTCACTGTTAACTGCTTTACACCAAACTTTGAGCCTGATACCTTCCTGTACAAACTGATTAAGTATATAGTGATGATGGCATATCCTACTCCAAACATTTTAAGTATTTCAGAAGTAATCCCTGATGCAGAAGTGATTCTCCCAGGTTTTATAGTCATTGCTTTATCTAAAATAGTGCTGTCAACAAGTATAACTGGATCCTGTCAGTTCATATCAGGGAGATTCTTTCTACTATTCCTTCTCCACATTCAGTGGCCTTTCATAATAGCACTTCCTTGTTTCTTTTTTTGGAAGCAGTAAGTGCAAGCATGTCATCAGTCTTCTGCACCCAGGTCTCTCCCAAATCACAATCTTCTCAGGTACACTGCCTCACAAACCAGGAAACCTCAAGCCTTCGGTCCTCACATAACAGAACATTGACCAACCTCTCGGTCCTTGAATTCTCCTTTTTTGTCATCACTTAATGACTGTCTTTCGTTCTGTTGTCAGCTTTGGCATGGCTTCTACAGAAGAATGAAAAGGGCTTCAGCATGTTTTACCTTTCTGGCCTCTTTGTTTTGTACTGGAGGTTATATTATGTACATATTTGACAACTTTACCATATTATTGTTAATGAAAAAGCTATAAAAAATGTTATTATTAACATATTTAATGAGTGATGCATTTCAAAATTAATTAACAATAAATATACAGTAAAATGTAGAAGTGATATTCAACAAAGAACCATGTGTAGGGCTGGCAGGAGGGAGTTTCCATATAGAGATACATCCATTATGGCAAAGGGAATGGAAGTAGGAGAAGGGGCTGGGAGAAAATTTTAAAAAGAAAGCAATAAACAAACGTTTGGAAATACATTGTTTTCAGACTCATAATTTCCATTACAGCAATATAAAAAAAAGAGTTGACAAAAGAAACCATACAAACTACCCTTTTTTTTTGTCTCCCTTATGAATACGTTTGTGTTTAGTTAAGTCACTACTGTCAGAAAATGATTTATCACAGATATCACAGTGATATGGTTTCTCTCCTGTATGAGTACGTATGTGTCTAATTAATTGATTACTTTTGGAGAATGATTTACCACATATATCACAATGGTATGGCTTCTCTCCTGTATGAATACGTCTGTGTACCTGTAAGTCACCATTTCGAGAGAATGATTTACCACAAACATCACATTGAAAAGGAGTCTCTCCTGTATGAACACGTTTGTGTACCGTTAAGTCACTATTTTGAGTGAATGATTTTCCACAGATATCACAGCGATATGGTTTCTCTCCTGTGTGAATACGTCTATGTGCAGTTAAGTGACTACTTTCAGAGAATGATTTACCACAAATATCACAACAATATGGTTTTTCCCCTGTATGAACACGTATGTGTCTCATCAAATGACTACTGCGACAGAACGATTTACCACAAATATCACAGTGATATGAAGTCTCTCCTGTATGAGTATGTTTGTGTACAGTTAGGTTACTTTTTTGAGAGAAGGACCTTTTACAGACATCACAGCGATATGGTTTCTCTCCTGTATGAATATGTTTGTGTTTATTTAAGTCACTACTGTCAGAGAATGATTTACCACAACTATCACAATGATATGGTTTTTCCCCTGTATGAATACGTATGTGTCTAATCAAGTGACTACTGCGACAGAACGATTTACCACAAATATCACAGTGATATGGAGTCTCTCCTGTATGAGTATGTTTGTGTACAGTTAGGTTACTTTTTCGAGAGAAGGTCCTTTTACAGACATCACAGTCATATGATGGCTTTCTCATCTCTTTTATCATGTCTTCATGCGAAATCACTTCTTCAACCTGCTCACTCTTTTCCATTATTTTTCTTCTCAAATCACAATTTATATATAATGTCCTTGCTTTCCTTCTTATAGTTCACTCTTTACAAAGAATTTGCTTTGTACATCCTTTTCTTGCAGTCTTAAAATATGATAAATATTGAGGATGTATCTTCAGTTATCCCACTGTCATATGATATTCTGAAATAATAAAGATACATCAGTGTAAAATATGGAGGCTACTTAGAAAATACAGATTCAAAAGTGGGAAATTTACATTTGCACAGAAATAAACATTTACCTGAACAACTGAACTTATAATTTGACATTGTTGTTTAGCCCTGAGGCATCTCTAACTGAGCAGAAATACGATTAAAGATATTCCATTCAGCCTGTCTCTCTAGCATTGTATATCTTGGACATCATCATCCAATGCAGTCATCAATATTCATAAATGAAGGTGAAATTTAAGGGAAATGTGTTGTTATTTCTAGTAGTTCATGTGACCACAAAGAAAGCTATGAAGAAAACTGTTGTTTTTACAGTTCCTGCAATTTTTTTTTTGTCACAGATCAGACAAAAATTAATGAAGAAAAAAAACAACTGAATTGGGGAAAAAAGAAGCATTAACTAAACATATAAATTTTCATTTTATTAGTTAATTCCAGAAAAAAAATGGTGAAATAGTGCTCAAAAGTAATTTCATTTTCCAACAGAATTGTAATGTACATCATTAAACCCTATGAGGAAACAAAGTTCGCGTACCTACATAAGTGTGCTTCTAACTTAATTTGTTTTTTCAGAACTTCCAGAAAAATGGACATTTTTTAATGAAGTTTTCTACAAATATACTTCAGTAGTATAGCTTCTGACTGTATCGGAATTTGTGGTGATAATGTTTTCCCAAGGGGTTTCGGAAAATTCACGCTTGTCGGCTGAGTTTCCTTATAACTTTCAGAAAAATGGCTACTTTTTCATGAAATTTTCTACAAATACGTTTCAGAGTGTGTAGATTACAACTATATTGGAATGTGAATTGAAAAGAAAACGAGCATGCACATATACTGACACACATCACAATGTTTGTAGATATGATGCATGCTAAGTATGTGTAGCTCAGCTATATTTTTTTAAAATTTTAAATTCTGATAATACAGTTCTATATTCAAGAGATGAGGAATTATGTACATTATTTACATTTGACGGATATTTGTCCTCATCTTGTTTGTTGTTAACACAACGTTTCGGCTGCTATACACTCCAGCCTTCATCAGGTGTTTTTGGGAAAAACTCGAACCTGGGTTCTCATTCCTAAGGTATTTTCGATGTTGTTTTTATTATTATTATTATTCAGGTCACTGCTTGGAATCGAACTCGGAATCTTGGGGTTAAATTCTGATATGATCGTAATCTATACACTCTGAAATGACGAAAATTATGAGGAAACAAATTGCCGGTGTGGTTGGTAGGTAGACATTGGTAGTTATATCAAGAAACAAACATTCGACAAATTACAATAATAAAGTTTAGGTTTTTGAACATTTCAGTGGTTGAGGCGCATTTCAAAATATTTCTCAAAACTAAAACAACAAACGGGGCAACGATGGAGAGGGTAGAAGGGAGCTTCTACAGCTAGAAATAGCAGGCATCTCTCATCCATAAAAGATGTGGGGAAACACAGAGTCTACAGAATTCAAAGATTAAATATTTCCATTGTTTAATACTCACGGATATGTTTTGTAAGGTAAAGAGTTGTTATAAAGTGTGTGTATAACATTTATTAAACGTACTTTAAGTGTGCGTGTGTCTAAGGTTCGAGCGGAAACAATATTTTTTTAATGTGAAGGTAATTACGGAAGTACAATTAATGCGCATGCGTTTATATAAAACATAGGGGAGCTAACTCTTGTTCGTACCTGTCAATCTGTAGTTTTATGCAATTGGCTGTCTGTCTGTGTTAAACAAACTTTTCCTGAACTAGTTCTTGATATTTCATGTAAACTTATTTCCAAGTAATAATACTGATTATAATCCTCTTAATCATCCTGGTTTCACACCTAATTCTGAGAGCAGAATTAGTACTCAATCTTTTAAACCTGAGGTCGACAAACGATAATGATTTTAACTTCTATATATATCGATGATGCATGGATCAGAGGTTTCTATTGTCAGGCGACATTCCTGATACCAACTGTCACACGTTCTAAGCGAGCTTACAAGTCGCCCAGTCTGTTGAGCAACAAACAACCCCAACATGGTTACACGAAGAACTGGAAGCGAACGACACTAGCGGAATGAGTCTTTCATTCATTAAGACTATGCAATATGCAAGCAAATAACCAAGGTTTGAATAGATAGCAAGGCCATTGTTTACAACCAGAAAAATTCAAGCTGTGGTTTCAATTCCAGGTTAAGAAAATGATTTCATATGTACAGAAAACAAAATATGTTAATACACTTTAAAAGCAAACAAAATATATTCATAAGCGAAGAAGAAAAAAAAAAGAAAGAAAAATTACACACTCTAAATGCAAACATGTATTTATTTCTGAAACAAAAATTGTTTATACACTTTAACAAAAAATATCAAAAAAATGAAATAATTGTACTGTAGGCGCAGGAGTGGCTGTGTGGTAAGTAGCTTGCTTACGAACCATATGGTTCCGGGTTCAGACTCACTGCGTGGCACCTTGGGCAGGTGTCTTCTACTATAGCCTCGGGTCGACCAAAGCCTTGTGAGTGGATTTAGTAGACGGAAACTGAAAGAAGCCCGTCGTATATATATATATATATATATATATATATATATATATGACGTATGTTTGTGTGACTGTGTTTGCCCCCCCCCCCCCAGCATCGCTTGACAACCGCTAAGTTCCGGTAACTTAGCGGTTCGGCAAAAAAGACCGATAGAATAAGTACTAGGCTTACAAAGAATAAGTCCTGGGGTCGATTTGTTCAACTAAAGGCGGTGCTCCAGCATGGCCTTAGTCAAACGACCGAAACAAATAAAAGAATATATATATATCATCATCATCATCGTTTAACGTCCGCTTTCCATGCTAGCATGGGTTGGACGATTTGACTGAGGACTGGTGAAACCGGATGGCAACACCAGGCTCCAGTCTGATTTGGCAGAGTTTCTACAGCTGGATGCCCTTCCTAACGCCAACCACTCAGAGAGTGTAGTGGGTGCTTTTACGTGTCACCCGCACGAAAACGGCCACGCTCGAAATGGTGTCTTTTATGTGCCACCCGCACAAGCCAGTCCAGGGGCACTGGCAACGATCTCGCTCGAAAATCCTACAGGAGCCAGTCAGGCGGTACTGGCAACGGCCACGCTCAAAATGGTGCATCTCATGTGCCACCCGCACAAGAACCAGTCCAGGGGCACTGGCAACGATCTTACTTGGCTTGCCGGGTCTTCTCACGCACAGCCCATTTCCAAAGGTCTCGGTCCGTAGTCATCGCCTCGGTGAGGCCCAATGTACGAAGGTCTTGCCTCACCACCTCAGCCCAGGTCTTCCTGGGCCTACCTCTTCCACGGGTTCCCTCAACTGTTAGGGTGTGGCACTTTTTCACGCAGCTATCCTCCTCCATTCTCACCACATGTCCATACCAGCGCAATCGTCTCTCTTGCACGCCACAACTGATGCTTCTAATGTTCAGCTTTTCTCTCAAGATACTTACACTCTGACGGGTATTCACATTGACATTACACATCCAACGGAGCATACTGGCTTCATTCCTTGCGAGCTTACGTATGTCCTCAGCAGTTACAGCCCATGTTTCACTGCCATGTAGCATGGTTGTTCGTACGCATGCGTCATACAGTCTGCCTTTTACTCTGAGTGAGAGTCCCTTTGTCGCCAGCAGGGGTAAGAGCTCTCTAAACTTTGCCCAGGCTATTCTTATTCTAGCAGCTACACTTTCAGCGCACCCACCCCCACTACTAACTTGGTCGCCCAGATAGCGGAAGCTATCGACTACCTCTAGTTTTTCACCCTGGAATGAGATAGAAGTTGTTTCCTGTTTGTTTGCAGTCTTTATTGCACCTGAACATCTGCCACAAACAAAAACTAACTTGCTAGTTAACCTGCCTTTGATGTTGCTGCACCTCTTATGTGTCCATAGCTTGCACCGGGTACATCTTATAGAGTTACTACCTACTCCTTTTCTACATACTGAGCAGGGCCATCTACCTGAAGGGGTTTGTGTTTTATCTACCTTCCTACTTATTAGGATTTTGGTTTTAGCTAGGTTGACTCTAAGGCCCTTCAATTCTAGACCTTGCTTCCACACCTGAAACTTCTCCTCTAGTTCTGATAGTGACTCCGCAATTAGGGCAAGGTCATCAGCATAGAGGAGCTCCCAGGGGCAACCTGTCTTGAACTCCTCTGTGATTGCCTGGAGGACTATGGTAAATAATAGGGGGCTGAGGACGGAACCTTGGTGGACCCCTACCTCTACCCGGAATTCATTGCTGTACTCATTTCCAACCCTCACCTTACTGGCCGCATCTCTGTACATGGCTCGCACAGCTCTCACTAGCCATTCTTCTATCCCAAGTTTCCTCATTGACCACCAGATAAGGGATCGGGGGACCCTGTCAAAGGCTTTCTCCATGTCAACGAAAGCCAGGTACAGAGGTTTATCCTTGGCTAGGTATTTCTCTTGCAACTGTCTCACTAGAAATAAGGCATCAGTAGTGCTTTTACCTGGCACGAACCCAAACTGCATCTCATCTAAATTGATTCGCTCCCTAATTAGTTGGGCTATGACCCTCTCTGTAACTTTCATAACCTGATCTAACAGCTTGATGCCTCTGTAATTATTTGTATCTAAAGCGTCCCCTTTACCTTTGTAGCAGTTGACTATGATGCTGCTACACCAGTCATAGGGTATGACTCCTTCGTGTATCACCTGGTTCGTAATACGGGTGACTAGGCTATAGCCAACACTGCCAGATATTTTGAGCATCTCTGCAGTGATTCCTGATGGGCCGGGGGCTTTCCCGGTCTTCATACTCTTAATTGCTTTATCTACCCTGGTACTATCAACTCGGATAGCTGGTCCCTCTATTGGGTCGACATAAGGCAGGCTCTCTTTCTCCCATTCATTCTCTTTATTAAGCAATCTATCGTAGTGGCATCTCCAGACCTCTTTCTTTGCATCCTCATTTAATGCAAGCGTACCATCATCCATGCGAACACATTTCTCTCCTACAACATCACTATTCTCTCTCCTACACTGTCTTGCAACACGAAATACCTCGAGTCTTTGGTCCTCACGGCGCAGAACATTGGCAAATCTTTCCTTATCTGCTTCCCCTCTGGCTAAATAAACCTGTCGCCTAGCCTCCCTTCTGGCACATTGGTACAATTCCCTGCTACCACCGTTCTTCCAGTCCTTCCAAGCTTGTTTCTTTTGTCTAATAGCCCTGTCTACCTCCTTGTTCCACCACCACGTTACTCTGGGTTGGGAGGGGACCTTACACCACCCACAAATCTGGTCGGTGGCTTTCAACAGGTTGTCCCGCAGAAATCTCCAATTGTCTTCCACGTTGTATGATGCTATATCCCCTTCTATTTCGTTAAATGCTTCAAGTAACTTGTCTCTAAGTCTCTGTCCGTTTGCAGGGTCTTTAAGCTTCCACACCCTTCTTCTCCAAGCCTGTCTAATTCTGGGCACCCATTTTGCCTTGATCCCAAAGTCGCTAACTACTAATCTATGTTGTGGGGTACATTCTTCGCCAGGGTAGGTTTTGGCATTTATAAGCCGCCCTCTTTCCCTATTTCTGGCGAGGATGTAGTCGATTTGGCTAGAGTGTCTGCCGGAGCGGTAGGTGACTAGGTGACTGGCAGGTTTCCTGAAGTTGGTATTGCAGACCATAAGATTGGTTGCATCACAGAACTCCAGCAGTCTGGTTCCCTCCTCGTTGCGGGAACCGAAGCCATAGCCTCCATGTATGCCATGGAAGCCCCCAGCACGACGTCCGACATGACCGTTGAAGTCTCCAGCCACAAAGAGAAGGTCCCTGTCACTCGTCGACGAGGTAGTTTGCAAGAGGGTGTCATAGAATTGGTCTTTCAGACCATCTGGTAGCCCAGGTTGAGGTGCATAGGCTGAGATGACAGTAGCTAATCTATGATGAAGCACTAGTCTGATCTTAAGTACTCTGTCACTTACTCTAACGACCTCGATTACCTTATCCACCCATTTCTCCGCTAGAAGTATTCCTACGCCCCCGACCCCGTCAGTGTTCCCTGCCCAGAAAATCTTGTACCTGTGTTCTTTGCCTGTGAGGAACCTTGCAGAACCTCCTCTCCATCTTACTTCCTGGATGCAGCACATATCTACGCATCTCCGTTCAAGCATCTCAACAATTTCACCAGATCTACCTTTCAGCGTGCCGACGTTGAGAGTGCCAATCCTAACAGTATGGGTGTTGGGGGTGTGGGCCTGTAGCCTGGGAAGGGGAAAAGCAGTGTCGTGTACCTGAAAAGAAAACTTGCAATTGGAAGAATTCATAAGCAAAACAGTACCTACAACCTGCAAACATTTCTCAACCTTAATGCGCTACCCAAAGGTAGGGGAGAGGATGGCCAAGGCCACTAGATGGGTTCCGGGAGACAGCCGAGGTTGACAGGATGACAGAGGGATGAACTTCCGGTGGAGGGGGCGGGATGACAGAGGAATGAACTTCCGGTGGAGGGGGTGGGATGACAGAGGAATGAACTTCCGGTGGAGGGGGTGGGATGACAGAGGAATGAACTTCCGGTGGAGGGGGCGGGATGACAGAGAAATGAACTTCCGGTGGAGGGGGTGGGATGGCAGAGGAATGAACTTCCGGTGGAGGGGGTGGGATGACAGAGGAATGAACTTCCGGTGGAGGGGGTGGGATGACAGAGGAATGAACTTCCGGTGGAGGGGGTGGGATGACAGAGGAATGAACTTCCGGTGGAGGGGGTGGGATGACAGAGGAATGAACTTCCGGTGGAGGGGGTGGGATGACAGAGGGATGACAGAGGGATGACAGACGAATGAACTTCCGGTGGAGGGGGTGGGAGGGCGGGTTACCGCCAGCGAGTAGATAGGGCTCTTAATTGTAGATTTTAAATATTTGAGAGACAACAATGCATAAATCGTAATTTTTTAAAAGAGCAATGAATTCTGGGTGATTTGAATATAACGTAGCATGAATTTAGGAAGCTTAGAAAATGAATAAGCATGAATTTAAGACAACAACTGAATTCAATTGAATTTCATGGAGAGAAACAAGATAAATAATAGGGGGCAAAACTAAAGCGCAAGGTATTGAGATGTTTGAGGCCGTAAATAAATAAAAAATCTCTATCTTATCTGCATCTTGGGTATTTCGTCGTAGTACGTCAGCGAGATAATTTAGAATGGGTTTCTCATTTATATATAGCCAGAACCTGAAGACCTTAAGGAAAAACTACGAAGGGGAGAGAGAGGATGGAGGGGTAGACAGAGGCATGGCGGGAGAAAAGATCATCATCATCATCATCATATATATATATAAAGAGAGAGAGAGAGAGAGAGAGAGAGAGGGGGGACCAGTCAAGCAGCACATCACGCTGTAATTCTTGGGCTGAGAAATCAACACTTAAAAGCCATAGTTTTAAGGAGCGATAAGAATTTTTGAATAAAGGAAAATGGGTAGTGGTGGGTAGGTACCGCCAGCGAGTAGATAGGGCTCTTAATTGTAGATTTTAAATATTTGAGAGACAACAATGCATAAATCGTAATTTTTTAAAAGAGCAATGAATTCTGGGTGATTAGAATATAACGTAGCATGAATTTAGGAAGCTTAGAAAATGAATAAGCATGAATTTAAGACAACAACTGAATTCAATTGAATTTCATGGAGAGAAACAAGATAAATAATAGGGGGCAAAACTAAAGCGCAAGGTATTGAGATGTTTGAGGCCGTAAATATATATATATATATAAAATTGCGGTGAGGTTTGAGGTGGAGTGGTCGGCCAAGCGAAAGTGACGGGCGACGGGTGTGTTCTTACGTAGATGAACGTCTCGTAGTTGTTCGGGGAAGCGGTGGGCTAGTTGGCGACCCGCCTGACCAACGTAAAGTTTATTGCATACATTGCACCTGATGCAGTAAATGAAGCTTGAAGAAGTGCAGGAAAAGGAGTTGCTAATGTAGAGGGTGTGCTGGTTGGATCCAGTGAGAGAGGTAGTGTTGGGGATGGAAGGACAGGTGTGGCAACGGGGTCTGGAGCAAGGGAAAGATCCTGGTTGGGTTGGAATGGAGGTGGGAGAGGGAGCTACGAACCAATAGACAGCGTAGGTTGCGGGCACGTTTGAAAGAGGGCAAAGGTGGGTCGGGGAAAATAGGGAGGGTGGTGGTATCTAGCTGGTAACGTGGAAGGCCCGCAGGATCTTCTGACAAAAGGGTAGAGTGGAAGGGTGGAAAAAAAGGGGAAAGGGGATGTGGTTCGGGGATCAGTATGGGGGAAGGAGAGAGGGTGGTAGTGCGATCGATTTGACGAGCGCGGGTAAGGGCAGTTTGGACAAGAGTGGATAGGTGTCCGCGACGCATTTAAACAAGAGGACCAGGTATTGGGACTGGGTCTCGAAATCCTAGTCCCGGTTGCACAAGCGTCGGAGGCGGAGAAGGAACTGGGAGTAGGAGATGGCTCATTTGGTGTGGGAGGAGGAAAAGTTGAGGTAGAAGTGGGAGTCCGTTGGTTTAAAGAAGGCGGAGGTGATGAGAGAGTGGGTGAGAGGATCAACGGAAAGAGAGATAGATCGAGGAAGTTTACGGGATGTGTCAGAGATGGTAGAGATAAATTCGAGAGAAGGGTGGGAGTTAGAAACGAAAGGGATGAAATTGGAGAGCTGTACGCAGGAGAGGCGGGTGGCGCCTATACAGACGTCTGCATAGCGACCGTATAACTCTGGGGTCGGTCCAGAGAAATGTAGGCTTCTTTCGGTTTCCATCTACCAAATACACTCACAAGGCTTTGGTCGACCCGGGGCTATAGTAGATGACCCTTCCCTAAGGTGTTACACAGTGGGACTGAACTCGGTACCATGTGGTTGGGAAGCAAACCTCTTACCACGCAGCCACGTCCACGCCTATTAGTGATATACATACTCTTTTACTTGTTTCAGTCATTTGACTGCGGCCATGCTGGAGCACCGCCTTTAGTCGAGCAAATCGACCCTAGGACTTATTCTTTGTAAGCCTAGTACTTATTCTATCGGTCTCTTTTGCCGAACTGCAAAGTTACGGGGACCTAAACACACCAGCATCGGTTGTCAAGCGATGTTGGGGGACAAACACACACACACAAACATACACACACACACACACATACACACACATATATATATACATATATACGACGGGCTTCTTTCAGTTTCCGTCTACCAAATCCACTCACAAGGCTTTGGTCGACCCGAGGCTATAGTAGAAGACACTTGCCCAAGATGCCACGCAGTGGGACTGAACCCGGGACCATGTGGTTGGTAAGTAAGCTACTTACCACACAGCCACTCCTACGCCTAAGATTTATATTAATTTTCTGTTTGCAAGTTATAATTATTAAATATCACCTCTAATTCCATATTACCTGGAAAATAAGGTATACCGTAATACTCGTGTATTATGGCACTCCGTCGGTTGCGACGACGAGTGTTCCAGTTTATCCGATCAACGGAACAACCTGCTCGTGAAATCAACGTGCAAGTGGCTGAGCACTCCACAGACACGTGTACCCTTAACGCAGTTCTCGGGGAGATTCAGCGTGACACAGAGTGTGAAAAGGTTGGCCCTTTGAAATACAGGTACAACAGAAACAGGAAGAAAGAGTGAAAGCTGTGGTGAAAGAGTACAGCAGGGTTGTAACCACTCCCTGCCGGAGCCTCGTGGAACTTTAGGTGTTTTCGCTCAATAAACACTCACAACGCCCAGTCTGGGAATCGAACTCGCGGTCCTACGACCGCGAGTTCGCTGCCCTAACCACTGGGTTATTGCGCCTCCACAATACTCGTGTAATCATGATGGCTGCATGTATGTGTATGTGAGTATGTATGCCTGTGAGCGCATTTGTGTATGTGTATGTGTAACTCTGTGTGTGTGTGTGTGTGTGTGTGTTTTGTATGTATTTAAACCTTTTATGATTAAGAACCACCGATATTTTCTATTATGCTCAACGTCCCATGAACACCACCACTACCGTAAACATAACAGCCTACCCCACTCCCACCCCCGTACCACGACAATACCACCATCATCACAACCGTCTCCAAACACCACCGCACCTACCATCACCTTTACCTCCACTATCACCTCAACCACCACCACCACCACCACCACCACCACCTCCACCTCCACCACAACAACAACATCGGACAAATCCAAATGATTACGCATTTGTTTATCGAATGTGCTCAGTGAAGCGTGTCTGTTCATAATGATGTGTAACACACCTAGTTTAGTAGTGCGTTAGCGAAGAAATTATATCAAAGTGGACTGTGTTCATCTCAATGAAGTGTGCTGACCAAAGTGGACATCATTGGCTATTATATAGAGTTGTGATATTAGTGGATATTGCTGACAGTTGCGGAAAGTCAATTGCTATCAATTGACAGTTTGAAAACCTGAGCTCTGGTTTGACATTTAGAGTCAGAACTTATCTCTGTGGTAATTCTGAAAGCAGTGAAGAATATCGGTATTTGTAGCTCTGGATTAATATCTAGAGGTAGTGCTGCCCTCCACTATAGTTTTGAATGCAGTGGATAATATTCTTTTTACTACAAGGCGTGGAATTTTGTAAGGAAGTGTTTAGTCAATAACATCGAATTCGTTGCTCAACTGGTATTGAGTCCAAAAGGGTGAAAACCTTTTTATTGAGTCCAAAAAGATGAAAAGCAAAATCGGTCTCGGCGACATTTCAAAGCAGTGAAAAATATTGGCATTTTAGGAGTTCTGACTTGACATCTAGAAACGGTGCTGACCTCTGTGGTAGTCCTGAAAGCAGTAGATAATACAAAAATTTGTGGCCAATCTTGATATTTTGTGACATTACCAATATAAGTGGACGGTCATCCGAGCAGAGGACATTACTTCACTGTCATAGTGGGCAGACCTGACAACGTCTCTCATTGTCCACTGAAAGCGTAGCTACTGCCTCAACCCCAAATTAAGGTAAGTTTTGTTTCATAATCTACTTACTTCGTGTGCATGCGTGCACGTGTGTCTGTGCCTGTGTGAGAGCCTTCGCACGTGTATGTGTGCGTGTGTATATATGTATGTGGCATGTGTTAGGTTTAGGATTGCGGTGCGTAGCGTAGCAGTTAAGGTCCTGATCTCACTCATGATCGTAAGACTGACTTCTTAATTGAGCATTCTACCTTTGAGCAAGATACTTCATTTTTCACATTACTCCAGTCCACTCCATTTAAAATAAGCACAACTGACAGCTGGAGCTGTGTCGGACTGACGTTCTGTTGATTAGGTAGTATTGCACTCTCGGTCACTTAAACGCCTTACAAACCGGAACAAGTTGCGGTCTAATGGATCTGGAGGTTGGAGGTAGTCTTTAAACTTATAACTGTTTTTGCTTAACCCTAGGTCATCTGTAATTGAGCAGATCAATAATCGAAGCTGTTCAGACCATAACGATCTCATCATTTGTTCAGGAATACGGTAACTGTGAATACAAAATCAGGATGTTGTCGTTTTTGTTGTTTTGCTCCTGGTCAAGCCTGGCCGAGGAATTCTATGGTCAGTTATTCCAGTCGCGACCATCCCGTTTTTATTCACATGTATCAGATGTAGAACAACTGTCCGTCTGTATGTCTGTCTGCTTGTCTGTCTGTCTGCTTGTCTGCCTGTCTGTCTGTCTGTCTCTCTCTCTCTTTTTCTCTCAAAAGAACTTCCATGCCTCTTTTTCACATCATTAAAAGCGTGTTCTGTTACCAATCCGTACAACTTTCTCCCCAACGATCTCTCGACTCCCTCTCGTATTCTGCTTTACACCCCCAGAACAACCCCATCGCAAGTAACCACCCAGAAGAATTCAAACTTTCGTTTCGTGTTCGTTACTCGTCAGGAGTTTGGCTGGAGTTTCTCTCCCTTGTTTCTTGAATATATTGACTCGCCTACACTCAAGCATTTCTCCATTCTCTTAACCAAACTTTATCGGTTGTAACCCTAAAGTTTTGAACCTGTTGAAACGAGCAGCGTGAGACGTTTAATATGCTTTCTTGAAGGTTTTCCGTAACATTTATGCTTTGTTCATCATCCTTAAAACAAACCTTATTCAGGGACCTTTTGAGTGGGATGGGCTACTCAACCTGAAGAGAATTCTAACTAGACCCCACTTGCAAGATTATGCGCTGTTTATCTTGATATGAGATCACCATGTCGTGCACATGTGGTTGTGATGCATATGCTTGGTGTACCCCCATCAGTCGGGTAGTCATGATGAGTATACTGCCATTTACTTTGACTACCGTACAAGTGCCGCTGTGCATTGCAGCAATCCAGCCTCTGTAAACGGGTCCGAAACCAGTCACTTTAAGGACGGCTTCCAAGTAGTGATGGTCGACCCTATCGAAAGCTTTCGATTGATCTAAATTAAGGGCCCCACCGAAGCCAGCTTTAGTTCGAGCTCTCTCTTCGATGTATCGCATCAGGTGGAGGTTGTCGTGGATAGACCTGCTCGGGATTGCGCACGTTTGTGCCTCCCCAACCAGACTACCGTCGACAAGCATCAACGTTTCCACTAACACCTTGGCCAGAATCTTGAATTCTGTTTAGCAGAGTTAGGGGCAGAAAATTCCCTACCAGGTTCCCATTGTCGGCGTCTTTTCTCAACAGTGTTCTGACCCTAAATGCAGAATCTGCGATAAATTTGATGAAACAATGGACCATCTCGTCTCAGGATGTCCTGTGCTGACACCAAACGAATACAAAAATTGCCACGATAGGGTAGGCAGTATTTACATTGGAGAATATGTAAACACTACAAAATCAGCACTCCTGCTTAGTGGTGAACATCATCCTGAGCCAGTCGTCGAAAGTAAAAATCTCACTATCCTCTGGGATTTTCCGGTCAACACAACAGAACGATCAAGGCTAATCGACCAGACATAATTATTAAAGACAGGGAAGAAAATACCTGTAAACTAATAGATGTAAGTCTTCTCACTGATAAAAATATTTTTGTCAAGGAATTTGACAAACTAAGTAAATATAAGGGGGGCCTGGAAATTGAAATGCAAAAGATGTGGTACTTTAAACGAGAATTACTCCTGTTATTGTAGGTGCCCTAAGTATGATAAAAAAGGATGTCAGAAACATCTAGATAAGGTCCCAGGAGAACCATGTCTCAAAGAAATCCAAAAGATTGTTCTGACAAGTACTGTGCCCACATCCTTAGAAAAACCCCTATACGTTTAAATGTCTGTGTTGTATTACATGAAAATATTTCGCTACTGTCCCTGCCACGTCTCCTCCCCAAGCTCTCAGTCAAACTGTAACATCTCTTATCCTTCACTCGCCCTAGGACACTGGGTCTCGGCAAGTGACTGTAACAAACATGCAGATTAAAAGTAAAAAATAATAGTAATAATAATAATAATAATAATAATAATAATAATAATAATAATAATAATAGCCACACCTGAAGTTGCTGGAAAACATTGGTGCGTTTGGTTGAAGAAAAGAAACACTAGAAATAAGAGACTGAGAGCA
Organism: Octopus bimaculoides; assembly: GCF_046866305.1. Lineage (NCBI taxonomy): Eukaryota > Metazoa > Mollusca > Cephalopoda > Octopoda > Octopodidae > Octopus > Octopus bimaculoides. The sequence goes on along the minus strand of NC_142955.1, from coordinate 14,619,982 downwards.
CTACACTGGCAGCCCCACACTTTGCTTTGAAGGGTCAGCCTTGGGAACGAGCAAGTGTCACCACTGTACCGCGTCCGTAATAGAGTGGACGAAACCCTTGTTCATATCGCGAACGAATGCCCTAGACTTGCCCAAAACAACTACAAGTTGTGGCGACATGATCAGGTAGCAGAAGTGCTATATTGGAAACTGCGAAAAGTGTGGACTAGAGAGATATAAGATCTGGTATGAGCACAAACCGCAAAGAGTGGCGGAGTTGGAGACTTGCAAAATCCCAATCCAAATAGATCAGGTATTAGAACATAACAGACCGGACCTAGTGGTGGTCGACAAGATGCACCACATGTGATAGATGTTGCGTGCCCTTCTGACCCACGAATAGTCACGAAGGAAGGCGAAAAAATAGATAAATACAACCCTCTTAAGTACGAAATAGCCCGACTATGGAAAATGAAGAAGGTTAAGAGAATGTTAATTATTGTTGGATCCTTGCGGACAGTATCAGAAGACATCAAGAGAAATATAAAGGAAATTGGAATAGAGTGCTGAGTAGAACTGATACAAAAGGTTTGCCACATTGGCACGACCAGAATAATCAGGAAAGTATTAGATAGTGAAAAGAACAGATAACATAGTGTCGTAGGCTGCAGGGAGCCAGCCCGCCCGCCACGCATGCAAGGTTCCAGGAGTTACAACAAAAACCTGTGATAAAAAAAAGAAAACCTGGCATCCCGTTGCTTACGATGATGAGGGTTCCAGTTGACCGGATCAACGGAACAGGCTGCTCGTGAGATTAACGTACAAGTGACTGAGCACTATACAGACATGCGTACTTTTCACTTATTTTTCAGGGAGATTCAGTGTGACAGAGAATGTGACAAGGCTGACCCTTTGAAATACAGATAGTATTCATTTTGCCAGCTGAAATCGAACTCGCGACCTAGCCAAATACCCTAACCACTAAACTACGCTCCTTCACTCCCTGTGATAAAAAGAAATAATAATATACACTGTTTCCCCTTCATTATCTTCTTTCTAAAACACTGTTTCCCCTTCATTATCTTCTTTCTAAAACACTGTTTCCCCTTCATTATCTTCTTTCTAAAACACTGTTTCCCCTTCATTATCTTCTTTCTAAAACACTGTTTCCCCTTCATTATCTTCTTTCTAAAACACTTTCCCCTTCATTATCTTCTTTCTAAAACACTGTTTCCCCTTCATTATCTTCTTTCTAAAACACTGTTTCCCCTTCATTATCTTCTTTCTAAAACACTGTTTCCCCTTCATTATCTTCTTTCTAAAACACTGTTTACCCTTCATTATCTTCTTTCTAAAACACTGTTTCCCCTTCATTATCTTCTTTCTAAAACACTGTTTCCCCTTCATTATCTTCTTTCTAAAACACTGTTTCCCCTTCATTATCTTCTTTCTAAAACACTGTTTCCCCTTCATTATCTTCTTTCTAAAACATTGTTCTTCGTTCCCACACTTTTTCCTTCTCAGTCATTTTCCTGTCCATATTTTTCTCGCTTTCTCGTCTCTTCCATAAGTTTCTCTACATCTCTTCTCTTTTTCCTTCTCTTATTTACCCCACCCTTTTCACCATTTCTCTCTTTCTCTTTGTTTCTGTTGATTCTAGTGCAGGATGTACCAGTTTCCTTCTACCGATCCAACCGTGACCATCGTGCTGCTGGTAAACCTTGCAACAATTCTGACCGGTGCCACAGACCAGAATTTTGATGAAGCATATTACAAATCTTTGGTTCCTGGTTATTCCTATGGTTATCTTCAGACATCTCAAACAGACAAATTCTATCCAAGCCGAAGTCAACTGGAATGTGCCATCATCGCTCTAAACAGCCAATCGGAATTCTTTTCTTACAATAAAGTCAGCCAAGTTTGTAAGAATTACTCACCGAAAAATATAATGACAGTCATTAACATGCTGGACAGCAATGAGATTTCCTACTACAAAAGTAAGTGAATGATTATTATTTTCATATGCACCCAACAGATTAGATTGTTGGCAAAGAAAAAAATCCTAACATCGAGCGACAACAACTGACTTTAGATGCCAAGAACCCTCCTAAGTATCCTAGCTATCCCTAATAGCAGTGTTTTCTGGAGCTGTACTAAATTGGGTTTTATGCCTATTTCCTCTACCCATCTGTTCAAATCTTTAGGGACAGATCCTAATGCACATATAACTACTAGGATGTATTTTACCCACACTTTCCATAGTCTCTGTAATTCAATGGTTAGGTCCTGATACTTAGCTATTTTTTCTCTACCTCTCATATTGATTTTTTCATCATTTAGGACTGTGAAGTCAATTATCCGGTACTTTCTATTCTCTTTTTGTACTACTACCAAATCAGGCCTTTTAGCTTCTATTACTCTGTCAGTTTGAATGTTAAAGTCCCAAAACATCTTGTATTTCTTACTTTCTAGTACTTTACTAGGTTCATGTTCATACCATGTATCACTATGTTCAAATCTTAGCTTTCTACACAACTCCCAGTGAACCACTCTCTTTAGATTGTCATGTCTTTTCTTGTATTCTTTCTATGCCAGCATGCAACATTTACTTAGCATATGAGTAACACTTTCCACTTTTGATTTGCATAATTTACATTGGAAATCTACTTGGTTCTTGTCTATCTTGGCTTTTATCCAATTAATCCTTAATGCTTGATCTTGTGCAGCTACGATCAAACTTTCTGTCTCCCTCTTCAGCTTTTCATTCTGCAGCCATAACCATGTCTCACTACTACTCTTTGCTGCAACTGTCTTTGGGAATCTACTATGCAACGTCTTCTCCTGCCAGTCAAATAATCTCTGGTCTTTTTTTTCTGGCTTTTAACTTCGTTCGAGTTTTGGTTTCCCTATGTCTTGCTGTGACTGTAGCAGCTTTTAATAAACTTTCTTCACAAAACTGCTACCCTTGTGGCACAATTTGAAACCATTATTATCATTATTATTTTATGTTTGACTTTTGTTTTGCATTTGTACAAGTTGGATCCAAGTCTCACCCAGAGACCTCAAGAGACAACAAGTTAGAAGTTCATGTAGGTGTTATGCCTAGGGTACCATATATTTGGATTTGTACAGTTTTGTTCAAGTGAATGTTTAAGAAACCATAAGAAAATTATGTTTGCTTTAAAATTTGAGATCACATAGACAGTATTTTACGTAGGATATGGGCAGTTCCCATGAGCACTATCTTTTGGACTTCAGCCATTTTGGGGTTTCCTGGTATCTTATCATTATTATTATTATTATTATTATTATTATTATTATTATTATTATTATTATTATTATTATTATTATTTTCGTTGTTGTTGCTTTGCTTTACGACGATCGGCTGAATAATTAATAGGCCGACCAAAATACTCTCATGGAATGTGACCAAATGAGGTTTATCTTTCAACATAGCTACACCTTGCGGTACACACATTTCTCTCATCGGTGTTGCAATGTTTGGATCCCATTAGTGGAGAAGCTTTTATTCTGCTGGTGAAAAAAAAAAAAAACTATGAAAAAGCAGATATGACGTCATTATCCCTGCAGTACAGGTTATCAGGCAAGTGTTTTCTCATGTTGGAGAACAGACGATGGTCAAATGGGGTCAAAGCAGAAGAACAGGGAGGATGACCAGGAACGAATGTTACACACACACACACACACACACACACACACACACACACACACACACACACGTGTGTGAGTGTGAGTCTGTGTTTGTCCCCACTCCCACCGCTTGACAAACGGTGCTGGTGTGTTTATGTTTCCGTAACTTAGCGGTTCGACATAAGCGACCTGTAGGATAATTACTATGCTTCAAAAAATAAGTACTAGGGCAGATACATTCAACTAAAATCTTCTTCAAGGCGGTGCCCCAGTATGGTCGCTGTCTAATAAATGAAACAAGTAAAAGCTGAAAGAAAAAAAGATGAAAAGTTTCGTGTTAATTCAAATAACATTAGGAAGGATTTATGTAATTTCAAGGAAAGCAACGGACGAAACTAATCGGCCAAACCAACATTGATATGGCTTGGTTGATGAGTTGTTTTATCGATATGGAACGTTTCCGATATTCATGTGTGTGGCATGTTATCAAACGATTTCTGATAATCAGATAATCCATGTTTTCTTCTTTTATTACTGTTTTTAATTCTGTTACAGCTTCGCTTCTTTGTAGCTTCTACTTACTGCTGCACATCCATTTCCGGTAACTTTTGTTACGATGTTATTGTTCGTTAAGCGGTTATTGTCGAACGATATGAAGGCGCGTGCCATTTTGGTTGGTGTGTGGGGTCTTGTGCGAATGACTTATTGTTACGTTGCTCTGCGATCACTTAGACATCTAATGTGTAGCAAACCATACATTTGTGCAAGCAATATCGATTTGATAGAGAGGATTGAGCTTAATGCACAGTATAGGCATTTGATAACAATAGATGAATCATTTGTGCAGGTTGTTTAGCAAAAAATTGTGGAACGCTCATCTGTCGTCTATGACAAGAGGGTTCGTTCTATGGCCGTACAATATGAGTTATCAGAGCGGCGAAGGAAAAGAGTCTTTTAGGGGCGTTGACTAGGTTATTTGTTTCAAATAGGGCGGTCTGTGTTCCAATCCCGCTAAGTTCAACGTCATCTTTTATCCATTCGGGATCGATGCATATAAACCAATCTCGGGGAACTGATTACTAGAACTGTCAGAGTGTGAACCGAAATGATTTGCTGTACTCTTTCCAAATCTTCGCACTCAGGCAACAACGCAAAGGACAAGGTATATTGACCTTAAAAGCAGCTCACTTTTCTTTAGGCAACCTCGGTGGCGCAGAGGAGAGATGCATGAATACTCAACTGCTGGGTTTCTATAAAAATAAAAGGGAAAACGAAATAGCTTGTCCATGTCTCGGAGGATCTTAATGCTATATTTTAGGTGCTAGCGTAGCTGTATGGTTGAGAAGCTAGCAAAATTTGAAACCCTTATTATTATTATTATTATTATTATTATTATTATTATGTTTTTTTTTCTTCTTTCTTTAAATTTTCTTCCATTTCTCGCCGAGTGTTTTTCGTACACCTTCGCAATGATTCAATCTCAGTTTTCAATTCTACTCCTCCAGTTTGATTTTCTTTTCGAATTTGGTATTGTTGGCTTTTTGGGTGTTAAACAGCGTCTTTCGATTACCTTAGCAACAGAGTAAATGATTTCATTTAACTTATTAAGATCGGGTTTTAGTTGTATGATTTCTTGTGTAACGCAGTTGCCAATTCTTATTTGCTTTTTATGTTGGTGTGCATTTGAGAGTTTATGGAGTGGTTCCCTATCATTCATATTTGTATGCCCTACAACTGCAAGCTCATTCAGAACTTCCTGCTTCATTTCGATGACAGATTTTCTATGTTGTATAGCAAATATGTGGTCTTCAAATTCTGTTTCGACATCATTTTCCTGGCTGTTTTTCCTAGGATCATTATATTATCCTTTTTCTTCAGGCTCTTGAGTGTGCTATATTTTAGGTACAGGCGTTTTAGGTGTTTCTTTTATGATCTGTTCGGCTCTTGGTGAGAATCCAGGTTTTCTTTTCAACTTTCTTCCTTTTCTGGATCTTACATCATTTTCACAGATTAGTTCATAATATTAGTTCATAATAATTCATATTTCCCCTCTAATTAATTCAGTCTCTTTTTCAATTCTATTATTATTATTATTATTATTATTATTATTATTATTATTATTATTATTATTATTATTATTATTATTTCAGGTAGTGAATGGATAAAAGCCTATGCCCTATCAATGGGAGCAAATTCGTTAATCTACAATTCCATACTCAATATAGGAAGTCCTTCAACTTGGAATGTGGACAAATGCAATGGCGACTATTGTCCAAATTTCTTCCGACACCCAATACTCGATATCTGGAACAAACTTCCAATTGATCAGGTATGCATGCAGACACGCACACACACACACACACACACACACACACACACACACACACACACACACACACACACACACACACACACACACACACACACACACACACACACACACACACACACATGCGTAGGTGCATGACTTGAAATTTTGGCGATTGGGAAGCTAGTTGCTTACTCCTCCCCACATCCAGTGTTTAACTAGTCCTTTTTTTCATTGACTCTCGAAAGGATGAAAGGCAGAGTCGACCGCAGCGGAATTTGAACTCAGAACGAAATGGGTCACCAGAAATGCCATCTATAATGGAAGTCGCTCATACAAACGTACACACACATACAAGCACCAAAACTATGTGCTTCTTGTTTGTTTGGAACAGCCGCGACGACAGTAATCATTACACTGTAAAAGACTGGCCTAAAAGAGATGAGCGCATAGTTGGTCAGTACAATGTACAGCATATGCCACTGGTAGACCCTCAAAAGATCTTCACATCAAACTCGGTCCCATGAAAAACATTGTAAATGCAATGACATACGGTGGTTGTGGCTTCCAGTACCTAAAAGTAAAATTTGGTGCAGAGGAAAGTGACGCAAAACCGAAGCAGGTATTTTCATTAGACCCGAGATCAGGGAATTGATGTTTGGTAGCAAATTCAGAGGTAAACTGAATCCATTTGAGCTCACAGCATGGGATTCATTCATGTTAATGGTATAGAACTTTCTCGGAAATCATAGAGCTGAAAACTATGCCGATATAATAAGCAATATGCTAACAACGTATGAAAGAATGGGATGCCGAATGTCCCTTAAAATGCACTTCTTGCATTCTCATCTTGATTTTTTTCCCAACGAATCTTGGTGCCGTTAGTGATCAGCATGGTGAGAGGTTCCACCAAGACATATCTAAGATGGAAACGAGGTATCAAGGCCGATTCAATCCACACATGATGGGTGACTACTACTGGTTTCTACAACGGGAGACCAGCACGATGCTTAAGCAAAAGAGCAAATGTCTCAAATATTTCTGAGCTGAGCATATAAAAAATAAAGTGAGTATTCCCTTAACATAAATATACAATGTACCATTATATTATAATGTTATTTGCCTTAAACATAAATATACTATACACAGTACTAATATACTATCATAATAATTATTTACTTTGAACTTAACTATTCCTGATACTAATAGAGTATTAATATATAATTATGCGTATAACTCAAAATCCTGACGCACTACAGCAATTCTGAATTCAAATTCGGAATCAGCGGACTCGATTAATTTAGTACAGCACCATTTGTCTGGGTAGCAGACAATAATTTTCTTTGTTGCCCAGTGTTATAATATATCAATTCGATATAACAAGTAACCCCATCACCTTCAACTTAATACCAACGCAAGAAGCTTGTTTGAATTAGTTTACTTTGAAAACATCGTGAGTGGTGGACCCTTGATAAAATTGATGGATAATTACATGCAGAGCAGTTGCTGCAGTAGAAACATATGTTGGTCATTGTTATATATGCTGTTGGAGACTTTTTAATAAAAAAGGTTGGATGTGAATAAATCTCCATATATATATATATACACAAACACACATATACAACGAGCTTCTTTCAGTTTCGTCTACAAAATCCACTCACAAGGCTTTGGTCGGGACCCAAGGCTATAGCAGAAGACATTTGCCCAAGGTACACGCAGTGGGACTGAACCTGGAACCATGTGGTTGGTAAGCAAGCTACTTACCACACGGCCACTCCGGCTCCTACATATCTATCTATCTATCTATCTATCTATCTATCTATCTATCTATCTATCTATCTATCTATACACACACACACACACATACATATGTGTGTGTGTGTATATTCACACACACACATGCCTAGGTACATATGCACACACATACGTGCATTCACACACCCACATGTATATGTAAAATTTATATATTTTTTTTTCATTTTTTCAGGTGAAACTTGTGTTATACAAAAACCAAACAGCTGTTGTAACAATGGTTTTTAATGGACGAAATACAACCCTTGAAAACTGGTTCTCTGATAAAAATCTGGAAAGTTCTCCATGGGACGATCTCGCAACAAGCAGCAAAAATAGTTTCTCAATGGTTGGCGTTGTGTAGGTCACCATTATCACTTTACATTACTTAATTACATTTAGATTCTAGGTTCAAATTTAACCGAGATCAGTTTCGCTTTTCACTCTTTCAGAGCTGATGAAGAGAGAAAATAAATAAATAAATTAATAAATACAAAGGAAATCCAAGATGGATGTTCTCACTTCTGTGCCTTTTCTCCGAAATTCCTGATATAGAGACTGTTTGGAGTTACTTTACATTTTCCAAAACAATACATTAAATTCATTATATGAATATTTTAATATAAATTATTAATTATTTCTAGATTATGTTTTAATAAACGTTATCTATCTATCTATCTATCTATCTATCTATCTATCTATCTATCTATCTATCTATCTATCTATCTGTCTGTCTGTCTATCTAACTGTTGTTGACACTCTGTCGCTTACGACATCGAGGGTTCCAGTTGATCCGATCAACGGAACAGCCTGCTCGTGAAATTAACGTGCAAGTGGCTGAGCACTCCACAGACACGTGTACCCTTAACGTAGTTCTCTGGGATATTCAGCGTGACACAGTGTGACAAGGCTGACCTTTTGAATTACAAGCACAACAGAAACAGGAAGTAACAGAATTGATACCATGTTGATTTTGGTGAGAAACTCATGAGTGAGAAGAGCTCGGTGACAGGGGGCATTGTCGTCGTGAAGAATCCAATTCTTCGCGGACATTATGATTGCTTGCGATTGGCCAGCCACATCAGCAATGTCATTGATTGTCCTCCGACCATCCTCCTGCACAAGCTGATGAATTTTTTCTCCACATTTCCGGGGGTGACGCTCGTGGCAGGTCTTCCAAATCGCTCATCGTCTTCCACGTACATTCTTTCGCTTCTGAAGCACCTGTGTCACTAGAAACATTGCGTATGACCCATTTGTCTCGTCGCCGTAAGCTTGCCGAACTATGTTCAATGTTTCTTTAGCAGACTTCCCAAGTTTAACGCAAAATTTCACGCTGGCTCTTTGTTATGAGAGAGAGTTATGCAGTAACAGCAGGATAAAGTGATGGATTGTTACCAACTTAATGTGGCAGTCCCAGGAAAGGGGAGAATGCTACTGCTATTTAGCCCCAAGAAACACCGTTTCTAGTTGACTACGGGACACAAGTGTTCTGTGTCCTTAAATTTTCAAACAGGGGAGATAAGCATCTCTACCCAACAAAGCCAATACCCAGAGACTAGTTTCAGGGTAATTGCTCTTTATCAGTCTGGCCTTGTTACATGTCGCTGCTAAACCGCTGGTGAAAACATAGAATTTCAAGTGAAATAAAATTCTCTGATCTACAAAAATAGAATATTGCATTTCTAAATCTCTCAGAGAGAGATATGCATAACTCCCTCTGAGAGATTTCGAAATGCAATATTTATATATAGGAGTGGCTGTGTGGTAAGTAGCTTGCTTACCAACCACATGGTTCTGGGTTCATTCCCACTGCGTGGCACCTTGGGCAAGTGTCTTCTACTATAACCTTGGGCCGACCAAAGCCTTGTAAGTGGATTTGGTAGACGGAAACTGAAAGAAGTCCATCGTATATATATGTATGTGTGTGTATGTGTGTTTCCCCCCCCCCCCCCCCCATCGGTTGACAACCGATGCTAGTGTGTTCACGTCCCCGTAACTTAGCGGTTCGGCAAAGAGACCGATAGAATAAGTACTAGGCTCACAAAGAATAAGTCCTGAGGTCGATTTGCTCTACTAAAGGCGGTGCTCCAGCATGGCCGCAATCAAATGACTGAAACAAACAAAAGAATAAAAGAATATATATATATATATATACATATATATATACATACATATATATATATATATATATATATATATATATATATATATATATATATATATATATATATGTATATGTGTGTGTGTATATATATATATATATATATATATATATATATATATGTGTGTGTGTGTGTGTGTGTGTGTGTGTGTGTGTGTGTGTGTGTGTGTATATTAAATGATTAATACGGAAGACGGTGTTTAACATCACTCGTTTCGGGTATATTCTGCACTGCTCTCTAGTAGGCGTGGAACGATGTAATGGCACCAGATGCAACGTACAGTGCAAAGGAGACTGTTCCCAGATTTACATTCTATTTTCACTTCAAGTTGTATACTGATGGGGAGATGCCAACAGTTCGGACACATTTGGTAAAGTGAGAAAGATGTGGCCAGGAAAAATAATAAACGGGTAAAGACACAGAGCATCTAATATAAAAAAAAGGGGGTTGGGGTGTTTCTATTTGTGGTCAAGAAGTCGTTGCTAGAAAATATTAAAAAAATTACAAAGAATCCAGTGTAAATGGAGGGGTGTGTAAGCGTTTGATGGCTGGCTAGAGCAGTCAAGCACGATGATGGGATCAGATACCGACAACTACTCACACGCACAGACAGACATTCATACACATACATATGTATACTTGTGCGCGTACGCCTGTATACATTGACGCACACAAGCACTCACCCACACGCACGTGCACACAATTCTACGCATACTTACATCTCAACAAACATCGGTCATCCTTCATGTGAATGTACGTGCCTATTGACAGGATATATACAACAGGCTTCTTCCAGTTTCCGTCTACCAAATCTACTCACAAGGTTTTGGTCTGCTCGAGGCTATAATAGAAGACACTTGCCCAAGGTGCCATGCAGTGGGACTGAACCCGGATCCATCCGTTTGGGAAGCAAGCTTCTTACTACACAGCCACGTCTGTGCCTATTCATGAAGATCTGAACATGCGCAAAATCTGTGCAAAGTTTGATGTCAAGGTGGACAGTGACAAACATTCTAGTAACCAATTACTTGAAAGGGATGAACATTAGAACTGTTCCTCAACTTCCCTGCCGTCCAGACCCTGTACCCTGTAACTTTTGGTTGTTCCCAAAGCTGAAGGAGATCTTGAGGGACAGTCGTTTTGAAGACGGAAGTTGTAGTAAGGGTCCTAGGCACCTTTATTTTGAATGACTACGATGGGGCCATCACGAAGTGAATGGAGCGCTACAACATATACATTTTAAGTCAGGCAAATTTAGTTTGAAGGAAATTAAAGTTTTATTCTTCTTTCAGATTAATAAATGTCTCATGAAAACGACTGAACACTTCTGGAATTCACAAGAAAATGTAAAACCAGCCCTTTTATATTTTTCTCCCAACAGAAGCGTCCGCCGATTTTATGTGTCAGCTTTTCACAAAGGATGTCCCGGTGATACCGGCTGGTTGTGTATTAATGAAAAATTCCTTGCATGTGCTTGGGAAAGGTCAAGCTATTTCCCTTCAATCTTATACTCTAATACAAAGTCGAAAACCATATGGCGTAACGGTAAGTATTTCGTCGTCTGTCTATTTTATCACCTTGGCTTTTCGTCTCGTGCCAATGTTATTTTTTGAACCAGTTGAAGACACACAAGATGTCGAAATATCGTTCACTAGATAACAATGGCACTCTTCTTTTAATTTCGATTATATATCTTCAGGAGGAGTTATCTCAATCCTTTCTATATTATTATTATTATAGATAATATTAGGACTGGTATGACTCCTCTGGAGAGAATATGTAAATAAAAAAGAAGAGCTCCCATAATTAAATTTGCTGAACGATATTTCGGTATCTCGTGTACCTTCAACGGGTTCAAAATTTGATATGTCAGTCTACTTCATTTTTTAAATATTTATTTATTTATTTATTTATTTATTTATTATTATTATTATTATTATTATTATTATTATTATTATTATTATTATTATTATTATTATTATTATTATTATTATATTATTATTATTATTAATAATAATAACAATAATAATAATAATGAAAAGAAGAAGAAGAGGAGGAATAAATGTCCTGATGCAGTACCAGGTAGTGGCTTTCATGGCTTCTCATCTTAACTGTTTGGAAGTGTTATCATGTACACTGTTTTGTCTTGGTATAAAAGAAGGGCTACAGCAAATATTCTGCTCAACACCACAGCTTTGCTTGTCAATTGTTTGACTGTAACCAGTTGTTTGACCATATCCCTTAGTGGCTCACAATATGTGCATCAATGTCTCCATGAGCAGAAATAGTGGAGGAGCATCATAGCCATGTGTTGAGAGGAATTCTTTGGGGTTTGAATAAATGATGATGATGATGATGATGATGATGATGATGATGATGATGATAATGATGATAATGTTGTTACTTTCAGGATATGGAACAGCTGATTCCATGGCCATATTCATTCGAATGAAACCGAACTAATCAGTCGCAGGATATCCACACCAGCTGCTATTCCGAGTGTTAATTGTTGTTGTTATTATTGTTATCGGCCAATACCAAGTCGACCGCCACCAATGCTCACAATTCAACTGATCAATACCCCCACCTCCTCGCCACAATAAACCTTCGATCCAACATTGACTGACTTCGGGATTCTCGTCTGCTTGATATGATGATGTTCTGTGTATATCTTCTCTTTTTTAATTTTCGAGTAAATTCTGACCGTTCACCGATTTCGTAGCAAGGTTGTGAAGGAAAACATCTTGTTTTAACCATCGCTCTTAAAATCTTAAGAATGTCTTGCAAATTTTTATACCCCCAGATATCGCGATCATTTGTAGCATATAGATTAAGGATTTGGATTCTCTCCCCAAGGTTTCAAGTTCAACGTTACTTTGCTCCAGACAAGTTGGTATTTATTCTGTTGCTTCAATAATAATGGATATGAAGCTGAAAGTGTATCATGGGTACTACATTTGCCAACCCCTTATCAATGGTTCATAGATGTCTTCTTTTTCTTGTAATTTTCGAACCACATTCTTGTCCAGAGGGCAGCTGATTTCCAAAGTATAACGATATGTGGTTGGTTGTATTTTAACTTGGTAGCTATTTCAAATTTCAAGTCGCACCAGTACTCTTTTGACCCATCGGTCTTAATATGATCAACTTCGTTTGTAGCTATTCTCCTTTTTATCCTGTTCTAGACTCTTCTGGCCACCTTATCATGTTTCATGGGAAGATAATATTTGAAAGACAGTCTCTCACAGTTGACAACAACGTGGTTGATGTCTTCAATCTTGGACTTGCACAGCTGATATTTGTTGTGTCAACGCTTTCTGCCTTTTATGTCCTAGATACTGGGAGGGATCTCTTCGTACATATGCACGTACAGGACCGGATTTAAACCATGGGAGGTCCGGGGCACTTCAGGTTCGGTGGGCCCCTTATACACAAGAATTAAAATCTTAGAAAATAATTACCAAATTTAAATCTCAAACCCCATTTATTTCATGTAATTGAATTTGATGAGTTAGTAGAGAAAGTTTAAATAAATGACTAAAATGTTGCTTTATAGATACACTTAAAAATTCAAATTTCGTTTTTCACGCATCCACTTGCGGTGTTTGGCTTTTCTTTCATTACGAAAAGTACAATGAAGGAAGGAAGAGTGTGGTAAGTTTTTTTTTTCTTTTAGTGTGAGTTACAAATGTAGAATAAGATAAAATGACAGAAAATTACGATTAAGGAAAAAAAAAATCATTTTGTGATTGTTGCTGTTCCAAAGGCATGATGAGTGTGTGTGTGTGTGTGTGTGTATGTGTGTGTGTGTGTGTGTGTGTGTGTGTGTGTGTGTGTGTGTGTGCGTGCGTGGGTGCGTGCGTGCGTGTGTGTGTATGTGAGTGTGTGTGCGTCTGTGTGTGTGAGAGAGAAGGAGAGCTAGCGAGAAAGAAAGAGAGACATTATTGATTTTGACCCAGTTACTAATTTTGCGCCATTTCCTTGTAGCAATTCAAAGTATTTGACGGGAAGAATGACGAAAAATATATTAAAAAAATAAAGAAAAAGGTTCAATTTTAAGAAACATTTGAATATATATGCAATAATTCTAAAGCTGAAAAAGAATGCTTTTAGCTGTTGAGAGATGTAATTTTATAATTAAAACACACAGCCACACCTGCGCTTATTTGTTCGTAATTTTTTAATTAATTCTTATTTTTTTAATTTTTAAACGTAATATATATTCATCCCTAATCTCGTTTTAACCTCACGACTTATATACTCCTCCATTTATAACGATTTACCAACATACTGCATAACTAATATCTATTCTATTTTATGTTTGCTGATTCTAGACTTTTAATCTTAGTTAATCTAATTTTCTTGATTTTTAAAATCTTTTTAATACATTATATATTTACGCCAATCACTTTTACCCTCACTCTCCTTCATAGGGCTGTTATTTTGGTACCACTAGCTAATCCTCAATCTATACATCTTATTTGTTTATTCATAGTTTCTATATTTGGTTCCTCTTTTCACTATTTTCTATATATTTTTAAATATCTTTTCCATTCACTTTTGGAGTGAGTAAAGGTGCTTCGTTTCCCTTTTCTTCTGAACTTTTTCACCCGCCGTTGTTATAAACAGTCCATCTTTTGTCACCTGTGATTGTTTTTTTCATAAAAATCTGATGTTCTTCATAGCTCAAAACTGTTTTCATACATCTCGTATTGGCGGAGAATATTTCCAGGGTCTATTGAGGTAGTGAATGACTTTTCTCATCCATGTGTATTCGAGCGTGTTAAATGCGACCTAAATTCATACGGTGTCGTGTTTAACACGCTCGAATTTATATATATATATATATATATATATATATATATATATATATATATATATATATAAGACTGGAGATGAAGAAAAAAGGTTGGTCATTCCTCTAAAAATCCTTATAAACTATTATGATTTCTGATGAACTTATAAACAATTGTGAACTTATTTTACTGCCTATTTTAAACACTTTTATATAAACTGCTTAAACACAAAGCCTTGCAATTTACTTTTGAAAATCTTTTTTTAAAGTGAAACCGGTCAAGTCAATAAACATCTGTAAAAGATCGCTGCATTTTCAAATCCTCTTCCTTATATATTTTCACTCATGCGATACCTTCCATTTTTACTTTGTTGTGTGTATATATATATATATATATATATATATATATATATATATATATATGTATGTATGTATATATGTATGTATGTATATATATATATATATGTATCTATCTATCTATATATGGAGATATATATATATAGTCAAATTGAATAAATTACGTTAAAAATAACAATAACAAACAACAAGAAGACGTGCACATGGACTGTATTTGTATGACGCTCTGTAAAAGAAGAGAGTTTTTGACGTTCCGAGTATAGCTCTTCATTGGAAAAGAAAAAGGGAAAAAAGGAAAAGCCCAAAGAGACAAAAAAGTCAACAAAAGCACGTGAGTAGTTACATTGCTGAAGTGACTGGAAGTGGAAAGAGATAGATAAAAAGTGCTTTTTCTTTTGGCACAAGATAGTGTGAAGATGGTCAGTGTGTGGTGTGTGTGTGTGTGTGTGTGTGTGTGTGTGTGTGTGTGTGTGTGTGTGTGTGTGTGTGTGTGTGTGTGTGTGTGTGTGTGTGTACATATATATATATATATATTATATGTGTATATACTCTTCAAAGTGACACACAGTTACTGATCTAATAAATAGAAAATTATTATTTCTAAATCTCTGAACGAGAGACATTCAGTAACAATACTCTAGAAAAATACGGCCTTAGGGCCAAAAGGCAAGAAGTTATCCCTGTAACTTAGTGACTTAGACTTAAAAGAGAAAAGCACTGGGGTCGTTTCCTTCGGCTAAAATGTGCATGGCTGCAGTCTAATGACGGAAACAAGTAAAAGATATATATATATATATATATATATATGACGGGCTTCTTTTAGTTTCCGTCTACCAGATCCACTCACAAGGGTTTCGTTGGCCTGAAGCTGATGTAGAAAGAACTTATTTAAGGTGCCATGGGACAGAACCTGGACCCATGTGGCTGGAAAGCAGCCTTCTTCCCACACATCCATGCCTACACCTATATATATATATATATATATATATATATATATATATATATATATTCTGTTTACATATTTATTGGCTAAACTGGCAATATGACCATCCCCAAATACAACATATATATATATATATATATATATATATATATATATATATATATATATATATATATATATATATATATATAGGTATATATATATGTAAGTATGCATGTATGTGTGTGTGTGCCTGAGTAATTATGTATGTACAGAAAGAAAGAGATAAAGTCAGAGAGAATGAAAGAGATAGGGAGTGAGAGAGAGCTATTATCGTAGGCATGGCTGTGTTCACTTTACAAACTACGTGGTTTCTGTTCCCGTTTCAATCCTCTTGCGTGGCGACATTTTATAATTCAGATCACCACTACATGTTCACTGGTGTTAATCAAGCAAAACGCAGTTTTAGGCATGATGAAGTTTTTCCTTTTATCTCTCTCCCTCTCTTTATTTGTTTTTTACCTGGATATGACTATGAACTGCAACCGGAAGTGGGATCCACAGGGATAAAACAGTGCAATGAAGTTTGCCTATTCACTTTCGAGATGCATCTGTACGTATACATATACATATCCATACATAATCAACGTTGAGTCGATATCTTTGCAAGTGTAACAACTAAGTCTTTTATTAAACACCACACCAGCTTCAGAGACTGAACAAAACCCTTTATCCTACCACTGCACACAGCCAGCATTGTATTTCTATTCTATTCAAGTGTTTCCATTTAATGACTTGCACACGTGGTCTCCTAAGAAACAAGACCAAAACATCTACCGCCCAACTACTTGACGCCGCAGCAATCAACCACCACTACAACAGAGAATCCGTCTCTGAATAACAATAACGAAGCCACTAATGCCATCACTGCATCTATAACATGAACTATGCTTGAATTATTGACTTCAACTAGCCACTATTATATATATAAATATATATATATGTATATATTTGATAAATAAATTCAAAAAAGGATAACAATCTTTTACAAGAATTTTATCAAGAAGCCAGTGTGTAAAAAAATTCATTAGGGAAATTTCTATTCCCAAGAATATAATTATTCGTTTATATTTATATAAATGTATATATATATATATATATATATATATATATATATATATATATATATATATATATATATATATATATATATATATATATATATATATATATATATATATATATATATATATTATTTTGCTTAAAAGAGTTCTAACACTGTCTGTTTTTTATGTTTTATTTATATTCCTGCAGAACTAATGTGGGGTATAGAATATGGAATATACAATATATAATATGATATACAATATACAATATAAAATAAAATAAAATAAAAATGGATGGCACCATGAAAGAAAGTATTGAATGTAGATGAAATATTGAGTGTTCAATATAAAGGATCAAATATATAAATATATAAATATAAATATATATATATAAAGGCGACTCGAGTTTCAGGGCTATTTCCCTTCGTCATGGCCGGTATGACAGACTTTAACAGACTGTAATAAGTTGGCTGGAAATAGCCCTGAAACTCGAGTCCGGATTACAAACTGGGGATTTTCTATATTTGTTCCAGGAGTCTTTTTTTTGTTCCTAATGGTATTGTAGATTGCTTTTGCGACTGTCGTGTCACCGAGGGAGTTAGTACTATGATGATATTTCTGAACAGCTACTTAATCACACATGTGATGTCTTCCACAGAAATGTGATATAATCGACATTTACGGCTGCATCTTGCAACTGCAAGGGCTTCACTCTCTCTTTTGTTGATCAGGTATTTAGCAGCAATCTCCTGTTCTTGGATTGCCAATGCACAGCCTTCGAAGTATGATGTGATGTAGCGGTCACGAGTCCAAGAGGGGCTTCGCTTCATGTCAATGTTACTATCTTCTTCGAATTTTCGCATGTACATACGTAGTACGTATATATATGCATGTATGTATGTATGTATGTATGTATGTATGTATGTATGTATGCATGTATGTATGTATGCATGTATGTATGTGTTATTATTGAGTGAGAGAGCAGTGCATGCCATCAAAGTGACACAGGGGTAAAATATACGAAGCCGAGTATACGTACTAGATTGGTTATTTACAAAGTCATGTGATGGGAAAAAAGGGAAGTAAAGAAAGAAAAAGGAAAGAAGAAAACTTTAAAAAAAAACACAAAAAAAACTGTAGCCTCGGCTCGAAGCTATAGTAGAAGGCACTTGCCCAAGGTGCCACGCAGTGGGACTGAACCCGAAACCATGTGGTTGGTAAGCAAGCTACTTACCACACAGCCACTCTTGCGCCTGTATGTATACATATAGGTGCAACAAATAATAATAAATGTGCTTATCTCAAAGTAAAAAAAAAGAGAGAGAATGAAAGACCAATGTTGAATAGAATGGTTATCAGTGACTTTTATTGAGTAGTGCACATGGAGTGTGGGTCAGCGGTGATGGTCATATAGTATAGATATAGGTGGTATAGATATAGTATAGTATAGATATAGATAGTATAGATATATAGATGGTCACAGATGGTATAGATGCTCATATAGATAGATAGTTTTGGTTATTTCTGTATCAAGCGGATGAATATGGCCAGGGTATCTGCTGATCCGTAACCTGGAAAGAGTAACATCAGGAACAAGAATAAAAACAAACAATAAACATAAAAAAATAGCAACAACGGCAGTAGCGGCACTACTACTACTACTACTACTACTACTACTACTACTACTACTACTACTACTGCTGCTGCTGCTACTGCTGCTGCTACTGCTGCTGCTGCTGCTAGCAACAACATCAACAACAACAATAATAATAATACATTATTTACATTTGACGGATATTTATCCTCATCTTGTTTGTTGTTAGTTAACACAACGTTTCGGCTGATATACCCTCCAGCCTTCATCAGGTGTCTTGGGAAAATTTCGAACCTGGGTTCTCATTCCTAAGGTATTTTTCGATGTTGTTGCTATTATTATTATTATTATTATTATTATTATTATTATTATTATTATTATTATTATTATTATTATTATTATTATTATTATTATCATTATTATTATTATTATTATTATTATTATTATTATTATTATCATTATTATTATTATTATTATTATTATTATTATTATTATTATTATTATTATTATTATTATTATTATTATTATCATCATTATTATTATTATTATTATTATTATTATAATTCAGGTCACTGCCTGGAATCGAACATGTAAAGATATCCACTTGGTGTATGCGGTAGAATGCACGAAACACAACTTGATTTATGTTGGTTGCACAACAAGAACAATTAAACAAGAGATTTAATGGGCACAGATTCGACGTCAGGCACAATAACAGTAGTTCGACAGAACTTGCTGAACTTTTGAAAAAGATTTCAAAGTGCATATTCTCAGAAAATATATTGAATCTGCTTCTCTTTCACTTCTCAAAATGCATGAGGAGGAATATGTTTGCGGGATATTAACATCACGCCTTGAAGGAATGAATAAAATGGCAGGAGAATATCATCAAATTTACACAAAACTGTTTGATTCAGTATTCTTTTTTCTTTCCTCTCTTTTATTGTCTTTTTCCCTGCCTTTTTTTTTTGTCTTTCTCCTGTCTTTTTATTTTCGCCTGTTATAAAACGGAAACTTAAAAACTGATGATGTCATTCAACCAACGTGTGGACGCTGGCTGCTCTCGTTCATTCTTTAGATTTGAATTCCTACAATTTTGAATTCTCATCACTTTCTATTTTGAACTCGACAAAAAGACAGGCTTGCTGTCGAAATATCGTTCAACCAATAAAATATCTATTGCTATCGCATCGCGCTCTTCGTCTTGTCTGTTTACCATTGTGGAGAGTTATGTCAATCCTTTTAAAATACAATAATAATAATAATAATAATAATAATAATAATAATAATAATAATAATAATAATAATCCGGTACAAACCGACGAAGAAATAAAAGCTAATTGCCCAGACATAATAGTCAAGGATTGGGGAAAACACCTGCTCACTGACATTGCAGTCCCTTCTGACCAAAATAATGTCAATGGAAAAAATAGGGACTGCAGTAAGGGCGGAGCACTTGCAGAAAACAGCACTGCTTCGAACCGCTCGAATACTCCGGAAGGTGCTCGAAAAATAAGAGTTGTTACCTTAGTTCACTGGTAGTGAACAGCTGACACTGTAGTACATCTCCAGCGTTAGAAGCTGAACAAAGGCAATAATAATAATAATAATAATAATAATAATAATAATAATAATAATAATAATAATAACAATAATAATAATAATAGAACGATCCAGCTAATAGAACAGACAATATTATTTGTGACAGGGAAGAAAATACTTGTAAGCTTCTTGATATATGTATTGCCTATGATAAAAAGATATCTGTAAAAGAATTTGACAAACTTAATGAATATTAGGAACTAGAAATTGAAATACAAAAGATGTGGACTCTTAAAGCAAAAACTGCTACTGTTATTGTAGGCGCCCTAGATATGACAAAAAAAATAATAAATGCCAGAAACATCTTGATAACATCCCAAGAAAAACATGTCCCAAAGAAATCTAGAAGATTGTTCTGACAAGTACTTCCTACATCCTTAGAAAGACCCTACCAATTTAAAAGTTTGTGTTGTATTATATGGAGGATCTTCTCCACTGCCTTTGTCAATTCCTCTCCCATAAGTCTTCAGATATATTTCAACATTTAACGTTGAGATCCCTGGGTATGTCACGGGCTTCTTTCAGTTTCCATCTACCAAATTCATTCAATAAGCTTTAGTCGGTGCGCGGCTATATTGAAGACACTTGCCCAAAGTATCATACAGTAAGACTGAACCCGAATTTATGTAGTTGGGAAGCAAATTGCTTACCACATAGCCACACCTACACGGATAAAAGATAAAAGACAAAATGTTCTCAAACAACAAAATACTTACTGAGTAGCCATGTGGTTTTCGAAGGTTCGTTAGAGTATAGGAATCGGGGATACACAAGTGACACTTCCCAATGGCACAAGTAAAATTCTTCGATGATGACAAGCCAGCCATCGTCTCCGCCACACAAAAAATGATCGTTAGACACGTAGAACCGTCGCTTTTCTCTGTAGAAGGAAAATAAAAATAGGACGTGTATTTCAGTTGATGTTGTTCGCGATTTTGCTGTTGTTGTTGTCGCTGTTGTGTCTTAGTGTCGTCGTCTTAACGTTGCTATTGTTGTTACCTTTGCCGGTGCGGTTGCTATTGTTGTTGTAGTATTAGTTGAAGGCACATAGCTCAGTGGTTAGAGCGTCGGGCTCACATTCGATGCTTTTTAGCGTTTGTCGTCTATACGAAATGAGTTTTCGGGACATTTAGCGCAGACTATAGCGTCATAAGCAATACATTGAAATTAGATTCTAATCAATACACGTTATAAAGTCTACTTCTGAAGGTAATAACTACAAAAGGAGAAAAGAAAACAATGATTAAGAATTATTATATACTTATATCCAGCAATTGAGAAGTAATTGGGTTTAGACTTTGGTAAATCCGTCCATGGAGAACTTTTCAGATTTTTGATAGAAAACCAGTTTCTAAGGGTTGTATCTCGTCCATTAAACACCATCGTTACTACTGCATTTTGCTGTTTGTATAAGACAAGTTTCACCTGAATAAAAGACAAGTTATATATATATATATATATATATATATATATATCATCATAAATATACAGGGATTAGCAATTGAGTTGCTTCTCCAACATACTGAAAATTTAGAAATAGCAGTCAAAGAACTACTGATTCTAAACTACAAATTTTTCTCTAAAACGGATGGCGATATTTATGGCACACATAGAACAAAAAACCGGAGGGAAAAGCGTAAACAAAACAAGTCTTTAGTTAATTGGATACGAATCGTTTCATGGTTAAGTGAATGAAAATTTCACTATTCCAATCTTCAGCCCAAATATTCTGATAAATTTGAAAGTGTCTCTAAAAAAATTCACGGTAATCTTTGGCCATGCGACGCCAAAAATCAACGATAAGAAAGGCACTTACGAATTCATCGGCTAGTGAGTTCAGGCATCTCACCTCAAAGAAATCTATTCCATGTGCGTCACAAATAGTCCCGTATGAAAAGAAGTCCCGTGTGGAGGGATTACGGTTTAACCATCTAACTTAGAGATATCAAATATAAAATATACAAGAATAAGGGCAGAGAATCGTCAATTAATAATAGAATTAATAATTAACAATTTTGCCAAGTAGTTCAGTATGAAAAAAACCTTTATCGGTAAAACTATTTATCATCATAAATATACAGGGATTAGCAATTGAGTTGCTTCTCCAACATACTGAAAATTTAGAAATAGCAGTCAAAGAACTACTGATTCTAAACTACAAATTTTTCTCTAAAGCGGATGGCGATATTTATGGCACACATAGAACGATTCTCTGCCCTTATTCTTGTATATATATATATATATATATATATATATATATATATATATATATATATATATATATATATATATATATATATATGTATATATCATTTTATTTAAAAGAGTTCCAACTCTGTCTGTTTTTTATGTGTTATTTATATTCTTGTAAAATTAATGTGGGATGTAGAATATGGAATATATAATATATAATATAAAAATGGATGGTACGATGAAATGAAGTATTGAATGTCTTATTGAATTTTTATATTGTATATTATATATTCCATATTCTATATCCCACATTAATTTTACAAGAATATAAATAAAACATAAAAAACAGACAGAGTTGGAACTCTTTTAAATAAAATAATATATTCCTCTATACACGATCATACAAAACCCTTTTTTTTGTATTTATTTTTACTCATACACACACATATATATATATATATATATATATATATATATGGGGGGGGGGGGCGTGTAAACACTTACCTCATGAATCGGAATCTGTTCCCAGACGTCAAGAATGGAGTGTCGGAAGAAATTTGGGCAATAAATTCCGAAGCAAAGATCCACTTTCCATGATGCTCGATCTCCTATCTTTAGAAACGATCTATAGATATCTGAACTAGCTCCTTCTGATATGGAATATACTTTTATCCAGTGATCTCCTGAAAAAAAAAAACGTAATAACAGCATAATATCTCTCACTCAATATCAGCTCCGGAAAACAGTGCTATTAGGGATAGCTAGGATACTTAGGAGGGTTCTTGGCATCTAACGTTACCTGTTGTCGTCCAGTGCTAAGAGTTTTTCTTTTCCAACAGTCTAATCTGTCGTAAGTATATGAATAGTAATAATAAAAATAATCTGATCATTAAATCAGACATCGGAAGCCTGACATTGTTGTGGTGAATAAAAAAGAACAAAAGTTGCATGACAATCAATACAGCGTATCTCGGTGACAAAAGGATCAAAGAGAAAGAAGAACTAAACAAATATGACGATTTGAACTGGGAAATACGCAGGTTGTGGGCAATGAAGAGAGTGGACGTGATACCAGTAATAACTGGGACGCGTTTGGAAGTATCAGCATTCAACCTATCAAGATGGTTTAAACAGATCGGTACAAATGTAAAGACAGAACACATACAAACATCATCATAGCTTGGAACCGCTGGTTTCTTGAAGCGTGACCAGAAAATATTGAGCCATCTTAGTTTGCTGGCTGTGGGCAACTGACACTTGCCATCATACACAGAAAAATAAGCTGAGAGTTTTCGTCAAATAATAATAATAATAATAATAATAATAATAATAATAATAATAATAATAATAATAATGATGATGATGATGATGATGATGATGATGATCCGGAAATAGAGAAAGAAAACAAACTATGCTGGATCATAGACATAGCATGCCCAGCTGACAACAAGGTGTGCGATAAGGAAGAAAGAAAAGTCGAGAGGTATGACAGGTTAGCTTGGGAAGTTAAGCAGTTATGGTCGATGAAACAGGTAGCAGTAGTACCAATAATTGCCGGAGCCCTGAGAACAGTGAGTAAAAACCTCGAGGAGTACGTGGAACAAATAGGGGCTGCAATAAGTGTGGAGCACTTGCAGAAAATAGCACTGCTTGGAACGGCTCGAATACTCCAAAAGGTGCTCGAAAAATAAGAGGTGTTACCTTTGTTCACTGGTAGTGAACAGCTGACACTGTAGTACATCTCCAGCGTTAGAATCTGTGCAAAGGCAATGGTGATGATGATATTAATAATAATAATAATAATAATAATAATAATAATAATAATAATAATAATAATAATAATAATAATAATAATAGTAATAATAAAAATAATGCGCGGAGTGAGAAGTTTTGCAATATTTGATTTCGTAATTTGTTTCTTTATTTGTCAAGTTACAAAAAAAAAAAATCCTAGCATTCAAATTAGGGGCCACAGCGTTGCACCATCTGAAGCCACGTTTCTGCCAGTTCTTTGACATCAGTTTTTGTCCTTCGAGGACTGAAACTTCCGCTTCCTCTTGGCTGATGAAGCTTCGCGAGCGCAGGAAGTGAGTCATGAAGGGCATCGTACAACATGAATTCTTGCTCGGAAATCAATGAATGAATGAATAAATCAATAAAATATCTTAAAAAAACGCAATAAATAAAACAATAACCTTCAAAAGGAAGTAAAGCATGGACAGCTAGTAGTAGTAGTAGTAGTAGTAGTAGTAGTAGTAGTAGTAGTAGCAGTAGTAGTAGCAGTAGTTGTCGTAGCAGTAGTTGTAACAGCAGCAATAGTAGTAGTAGTAGTAGTAGTAGTAGTAGAAGTAGTAGTAGTAGTAGCATTTGTGGTCGGAATTAGTAAAGTTTCACTTACTTATATAGAAGGACCTCTCGCTGCTAAGATTGCTGGCCGTGAGTACAATATTCTCTGGGTAAGTCTTGCAAAGCTGGTTGACCCTGTCGTAACTGAAGAATCCAGTTCGGTTCTTTAAAGAGTTCATGGCGCATTCCACTTGGCTTCGGCTGGGGAATATTTCGCTTTGCGAGGGAGTTCCAGGGTAACCGAACGAGTAACCGGGACCTAAGTGTCGGTACTTGGCGATAGTTTCTTGTTGTTGCGAGGGAGTGGTTACGGTGACGGTGGGAATTGTGGCGAGGGTGAAGAGCGAAAGCAGCAGCAGCAGCTCTGTGGCCTTGTTTGGGTTGGTAGGAGGAAACTGGAACATTCTAGTGGTAGAATTAACATAGAGAGAGAGAGAGGGAGAAAGAGAAAGTGAGGGAGAGAAGATGGAGAGGGAGAGGAGGGAAAGGATTGGAAAGTGGGAGAGAGAGAGAGAGAGTAGGAGGAGAAGGAGAGAAGGAGAGGGAGGGCGGACGGAGAAAGAGAGAGGATAGAGAGTGTGAGAGAGTGATGTTACAAGTTCTAATTGAATGCGAATCACATAAAGTCTCTCCTTACTTCACACATATAGAAATAAATATAAATAAACAGATAAACAGAGAGAAACATGGGGAGAGAGAGGGAGAGAGAAAAGGAGAGGTGGAGAGGGAGTGAGAAAGAGAGGAGGAAAGAGAGAAAGAGGGGAAAGGTGAAAGAGTGAAAAAAGGGAGAAAGGGAGAGAGATAGAGAAAGCGAGAGACAGAGAAATGGAGGAGAGAGAGAGAGAGAGAGAGAGAGAGAGAGGAGAGAGCCACTGCACATAACTAGAAGCTTACACACATAAACAGAGAGAGAGAGAGAGAGAGAGAAGGGAGGGAGGGAGAGAGGGAGGGAGAAATAGAGGGAGAGGTAAACATAAAGAAATAGAGAGAGAGAGAAAGAAAGAGAATGAGAGAAAGAGGTATCCAGAAAGAGACATTGCACATACATATGAACATAAGATGTTTACACATACATAACAGAGAGAGAGAGAGAGAGAGAGAGAGAGAGAGAGAAAGAGAGAGAGAGAGAGAGAGAGAGAGAGAGAGAGAGAGAGAGAGAGGGAGAGAGAGAGAAAGAGAAAGATAGAGAGAGAGAAACGTAAAAAATGCCCGATGTCAAATAAGTCAGCGTTAAATCAACAACATGAAATACGCGGCACCAAAATGGCTGCGACAGAACGTTTCATAACCAGATTCCTAATGGCTGCGCGGGGCTTTATGGCGCCACTGTAAGGATGGGTTCGGAAGGGTTAAGTTAATGGAGCCGTGAACTGCGATGTCTACTAATTGGAGCCTCTGAAAATGGTGTACATCAGCCCGCAACGAACACAAACCATTTTGGTACTTACCATTATATAAAAACTAGCACTTGGTCGGTTACGGTGACAACTCTTCCAGTTGACCCAGCGCTGGATTAACCATTAAGCAAAATAAGCACGTGCTTAGGGCATCAAGGGAAGGAGGGGGAACCACAGAAATGGTAAATGGTTTACGGCACAAAAGAAATCACTTTAAACTTGCTAAAATAATATTCAAGATGTTTTTATCTCTACTAAGTTTAGATGCAGTTGTGTTACCTAAAATTAATTTTGAGGATCTGACACGAACGACACTTACGGTGCTTTTATTAAAATGCCTTGGTTCAATTGAATCTTGCAACTAATTTATATATATATATATATATATATATATATATATATATATATATATATACACATACATCGTGGTACTCGATCGGTTACGACGACAAGGGTTCCAGTTGATCCAATCAACGGAACAGCCTGCTCGTGAAATTACCGTGCGAGAGGCTGAGCACTCCACAGACACGTGTACCCTTAACGTAGTTCTCGGGGAGATTCAGCGTGACATAGCGTGTGACAACAAAAAGAGTGAGAGAAAGTTGTGGTAAGAGAGTACAGCAGGGTTAGACTGATGACCCTGTGTTTATGTCCTAGTAAGTTCTCGGATCAACTTCATTGACTAAAGAAACTATTTAAGGCATGACCGCAGTCAGATGGCTGAAATGTAGAAGAGTGACTTTACGAGGACCCGCTTTATGAAACTCCAGGTTTAAGAGTTTTATTTTTGAAGAGCAAGATCCAAATTTTGAACTAAGTGCAAACGTTTCTACAACTATAGCAATTGCTTCTGCATGTTACCGAGAAATTTATAGAAAGTGAAAAAAAAAACGTTCTTCTAAGCAAAAAACTCTAGACTTTTTTTAAAAATAGAAATCGCCTAGTCCGTCTACGAGTGCTTGAGAATCGGCGATCGCATCTTCAAGTGATGGTGTGCATGAGTCTAGTGCGAGTGGAAGTGACTCAGAAAGTGATCCTGACGCTCCTTTTACTTTACACGAAATATTCTTTACATTCTACTGTTGTTTTATTGCCATTTATTTACAAGTATTATAAATTTTATCGGTAAAATATTTTCTTGGTAACGACTTACGATTTATGACGTTGCTACTATGGGAAATTATTGCTCTGCTTTACGAGTTTTCGCTTTACGGGCGATCTATGGGCACAAATTAACTCGTATAACGACGCATTACTGTACACACACACACACACACACACACACACACACACACACACACACACACACTCAAACATGCACACACATTAGTACATGGAGCACAATAAAAACAGAATAAAGTGTATAGAAATTATATAGTGTCTTTACTTGACAGCTGTTTCAGATTTTAGGAAGCCAAGATTTATGCAATAATGCTAAATCCTAATTTGCCAGTGATATGTGATGCAAAAAATCCTGGCTATGCAACCGGTGACCAGTGACATGAAAGTACTACAGTAAATCCGGCTCTCCACTTCAAGAATAGATTGGCAAATGCGATACGTTTAGTGGTGATAGCAAATATAAAAGCTAGAAAGAGAAATGAAGCAGAACGAAATCTTAACAGGAAGGACTGAAAAGCCATAACGAAAGAAGAGAAGAACAGAGAAGAGATGAGGTTGAAGCGAGCCTGCTGAAAGCGTATGTCACCGGTGGTCCAATAAATTGGATGCAGACATTAAATCAGTTTAGCATGTCAAATGTCCAGACAAGGACAAGGAGAGACGGGAAAGCGTTGTCGTCGTAACTGACGGAGAACCAATACAGTACACATAAATGGAAGCACGTTCTTACATATAAACGGAGAGGAAGAGAGAGGAGCAGAGAGAATAGAATTTTTTGATTGAACAGGATTTATCTGAACATATACCCTCTCCTCATACACACAAAGAGAAATATATTCACACAGATAAACAGAGAGAAAGAGAGAGGGAGAGAGAAAGAGAAAGAGAGAGAAAGAGGGTGAAAGAGGGAGAGAATGAGGGAAAGAGTGAAAGAGTAAAACTTCACAATTAATTAATTGGCTACAATTGACAAAAACACTTTTTCTCCCTCCAAACTCTGGACAATTACTCTGTAGAGTCCCTGGACTCAACCTCTTAAAGCAGGTTACTTGTTTTCCATGGCGTATAAGGGGCCAAGAGCAGTAAATTGTGATCCTGAACGCGATACCAGTCCATCACATGGTTATAAGTTCACAGCAGAGTGGACTAGACCAATGCGAAATGAGATGTTTTGCTCACCAATACAACACACCGCCCGGTTCGGGAATCGAAAGCACGATCTTGCGATTATGAGCGCAATCCGTCTAACCACTGGGCCATGCACCTTCACGTTTTCTTCATACACATCAAGGAAAATACACACACATAAACAAAGAGAGATAGAGGAGGAAGAGAGAAAGAGAGAGAGAGAGAGGGGGGGGGGAAGAATAGTGGGATAGAGAGAATGAGATGGGTAGAGAGAAGGAGAAAAAGGGGAAAGCATTAAAACGTCTGATATCAAATAAGTCAATGTCGAATAGGCGGCGCCAAAACGGCTCTCCTAAAGTGTCTCATACTCCATCTCTTGCACACGCAGTTACACACACAGACACACACACAAAACATGAAGAAAATTTCGAAACAAAACTTACTTTTGTTCGAGCAGTGAGAGAGAGCAGCTCCTATCTATTATGTCCAGTCTGTTCTCAAAGGCTTGTAATATCCAGAGATTTGCACTGCTGTAGACAGAGGGTAGCACCTCTCTATTACACACTTAATTCAGAAGGGAGTTCACTGATGTCTAGACTGCCCGCTGTTAACAGTAATATCCACAAGTATACGTACAGCTTATAAATATCAGGATTGTTCACAAATGCCCGTAATATCTAGAGATACGGCCGCTGTTGTGGACAATGGACAGCACCTATCTTTCAAGTGTTTAAGTTTGAATGGCGATAACTTATTCTGGTCTGCCTGCTGTTAACAATAACATCCACTGCCGTTAGGACTTCTTACAAATATCAAAATTGTTCACAAATGCCTGTAATAGCCAGAGATACAATCTCTGCAACGGATACAGGGCAGTACCTGTCTATTAGGTGGCTAAGTTTGAAGGGAGAAAACTTATATGTGGACTGCCTACTATCAACAGTAATATCCACAGCTGTTAGTATGGCTTATAAATGTCCGGACTGTTTATAAATGCTTGTAATATCCAGAGATGTCACTGCTACCGGAAATGTCCAGAGTTATTAGAAGTGTCTATAAAACGTCAGCAATGTCCCCAGATGCCAGTGATGTCCACCACAAACGATTTTCAACAGTGTTTATTAAGATTTTGTTCATTAACGTCAATATTTCTCTACTTGAAGCTTAATTAATCAAATTAATTGCACATCATTTGATATGAAGAGAAAAAGTTTTTATTGAACAATGGTGAAGCACAATTAAATCAATACAGAGGAAATTGAGCTGATTAGTTAATGGAATGGGTGGTGGCGGTGGTTATTGGTGCGATGGTGGTGGCGATGATCGCCATGGTGGTTGTGGCGTCGATGCTGACGTTGACGGTGGTGATGGGGATGATGGTGATTGTGTCGCTTTTGCTGTTCTTGTTGATGATGGTGATGGTGGTGGTAGCGGTGGTATCGGAAATGGTAACGGTGATGATTGTTGTTGCTGTGTTGGTGGAGGCGATGCTATCGGTGATGGTGGTGGAGGTAGTGGTGGTGACGGTGGTGGAGGTAGTGGTGGTGACGGTGGTGGAAGTGTTGCTTTCGTTCTTGTTGTTGATAGTGGTGGTAGTGGTGATGGTGGTGGTGGTGGTTGTCGTCTCGGGATTGTTAAGATGCAGCAGATGGTGTTCTTGGTCATGGTGATGATATTGATGGCTGTGAGGGGCTTGGTGGTAGTTGTGGTGGTAATGGTGGTGGTAACAATGGTGCAAGTATTAGCATTTAAGTGCATATGCATATGTCTAGACATGCACCGATGAGTATGACAATATATGCACAATACAGAACATACAGATCTACACATGCACTGGAACCAAATACTTTCACATATATGCACACATGCATAACTGCCCTGTTGATGCTGTTGAAATTCCAATGAAGGACACTTGGCTCTGGGTTAGAAACCGGTTCTTTCTCCAGCGGAGAGAACTCTCAAAGTAAAACTAAATAATATTCATGCGGATGCAGACGTGGCTGTGTGGTAAGAAGCATGCTTCTCATCCACATGGGTCCATGTATTGACTGACAGTCGGGTTGAGTACTTGATTGGCCAAAACCGTATTCGAAGAATTCATCTTGTCGGAGCCTTCTGAGAGGTGTAAAAAGGAGTAGTTATTTCAGTAGTTATCAAGCACTCAACTGAATTGTCAGTTAAATACATTTTGAATTCTGATGATTACTACGAGCGTATGAAAGCACTAATTAAACTTTATGAACATTGCAAAATATTTTTTTTAATGTTTGACACACTTCGACATTGAAAAAAATTTTTTTATAATAATAAAGAACATGAAAATCAGACCATGTAACTTTATTCAATTATTAACTTTATTCAATTAACTTTATTCAAATTCTACACACATTTACACAAATTCGGAGAATATATATGTACATATACACACACACACACACACACACACACACACACACACACACACACACACACACACACACACACACACACACACACACACACACATATATATATATATATATATATAGTTTTAGGGAAAATAACCAATTTTCAAGAACTCATCGATGAAAATCCACTATCACATATAGAAAAATTAATAATTAAAAGCACAATAAATGAGTATAATATAAAGTAAAGTAAATATCATAAGATAAATATAATAAAAAGATTACACGTGTTTCATAACCAATTTTCAAATAGAAAAGAAATTTAAATCGATTAAAATCAATTGAAATTATCGAAAATAAATTCTATTCAAAAATATAGCTACTCGTCAGATCGTAAGTAGAACAATAATTAGATATATATCTCAACCAACAATAAGTACCAAATGAATTAATATGAAATACTTATTATATAAAGATAGAAAAATTATTTTAAAAATATCATAATATCAAAATAATAACCATTCAATAATCATCCCTTCATCCATTATAATAACATGTATATTATATACAAAAAAACATCTTACATAAATTATCATTGTTTTAAATTATCATTGTTTTAAATACAAGTTGAACGAAGTTTAAGTTTAAAATAATAATGATTTCTGTATTTCTGTTTGTCTGTATGTATGTATGGCTGCATATATATATATGTGCGCGCGCGCGCGTATATATATATATATATATATATATATATATATATATGTATACATACATATATATATACATATATATACATATATTTATATATTATTATAAGATCTGGTAATTATTCATATATTAATATATTAATTAATATCGATTAATTATCAGGGGGCCAGCACATTTAAAGAATCAAAGAGATTCAGAAATATTATCTGCAATCTCAGAGGATTAAGGTACATTTTAAAAATAACGTCGACCACTAACGTGGACAATTAATGCGCTAGAAATAGATCACATTTTGTGTCTATTAAGACCTAGACACAAAATGTGATCTATTTCTAGCGCATTAATTGTCCACGTTAGTGGTCGACGTTATTTTTAAAATGTACCTTAATCCTCTGAGATTGCAGATAATATTTCTGAATCTCTTTGATTCTTTAAATGTGCTAGCCTCCTGATAATTAATCGATATTAATTAATATATTAATATATGAATAATTACCAGATCTTATAATAATATATAAATATATGTATATATATATATAAATATATATATATATATGTATTAAGACCTAGACACAAAATGTGATCTATTTCTAGCGCATTAATTGTCCACGTTAGTGGTCGACGTTATTTTTAAAATGTACCATATATTTATATATATACATATGCATATATATATACATATATATATATGCATATATATGTGTGTATATATCTATCTATCTATCTATCTATCTATCTATCTATCTATCTATCTATCTATCTATCTCTCTCTCTATATATATAGATAGATAGATAGATAGATATAGATATAGATATAGATATATATATGCACGCACACACACACATGTTTGTGTGTCTGTGTTTGTGTGTTAGTGTTAGTCCCCCACCACCGCTTGACAACCGCTGTTGGTGTGTTTACGTCCCCGTAACCTAACGATTCTGCAAAAGTAACCGATAGAATAAGTAGCAGGCTTTAAAAACCCTATCAGCTAGTTTATTTCTCTTTATGCTTTCGCCTTTTATCCGTTGTATCGAAACCGCCCACTTGTATCATGCTTCTATTTAACGAGTTCGATTTTTCACCATTGTACATATTTATTGTTTCATGTTTTTGAAATCCATCGACTTTTAATGGATTTATACGGGTTTGTTACTTTGTGTAACGTACAAGTGTTGATGTATACGTAGTTATGCACACACACACACACACACACACACACACACACACACACACACACACACACACACACACACACGCACGCACACACATATATATAACGTGTATAAAATATTTTTTATACACAGAAAAGACCTTTGACAGGACTCCTTACATGCTAGAAATGACAGTTAAAACCCACCACACACACAAAAAAAGAATTCTTTTTTACTCTTTTACTTGTTTCAGTCATTTGACTGTGGCCATGCTGGAGCACCACCTTTAGTCGAGCAAATCGACCCCTTATTCTTTGTAAGCCTGCTACTTATTCTATCAGTCTCTTTTGCCGAACCGCTAAGTTACGGGGACGCAAACACACCAGCATCGGTTGTCAAGCGATGTTGGGGGGACAAACACACACACACACACACACACATATATATATATATATATATATATATATATATATATACATATATACGACGGGATTCTTTCAGTTTCTGTCTACCAAATCCACTCACAAGGCTTTGGTCGGCCCGAGGCTATAGTAGAAGACACTTGCCCAAGGTGCCACGCAGTGGGACTGAACCCGGAACCATGTGGTTGGTAAGCAAGCTACTTTCCACACAGCCGCTCCTGCGCCACTGGTAATAAATTATCTTAATTTATAATTTATTACCTTCATTTGCCTGTTCTCGTTCGATTTATTTGGATGTCTCCACTGTCCTTTTTTGTTCCCAACTTTGACCCTCCATAAATCCCAAATTTTATTTGGTATTTGTGGGAGCAACTGCCTTCGAAGACTCATATTATCGATCAATGCTCGAAATGTGGAGTAGATAGGCAGCCGACAATTGATCAAGGGTCGTTCTTTATGTTACTTGTCCTGTTTTCCATTTGTTTCTCTCTTTGCGTATTCAATTCATTTGTTCACGTATTACATGTCGTTTATTGTGTGCGACGTCCTGTACCCATATATGCATATATATATATATGTGTGTGTGTGTGTGTGTGTGTGAGTGTGTGTGTGTGTGTGTGTATGTATGTATGTATATATTATTTATATTATATACATATATATATATATATATATGGATTTATGTAGTGTGCGTGTCTGTGTGTGTGAGTGTGTGAGTGTGAGTGCGCGCGCGCGTGAGTGTGCGTACGTGTGTGTGTCTGTCAGTGTGTGTGTGTGTATGTAGATATGTGTGTGTGTGTGTGTGTGTGTGTGTATATGCGTGCGTGCGTGTATAAGTTTGCATGCATCTTTTTTGTTTTACTTGTTTCAGTCATCGGACTACGGCCATACTAGCTAGTTATTCGACAGCTACAACCACTCCTAGAATTCTTGACCACTATTTAATTTACTAAAACAGATAGTAGTAATCTATATCTATACTATATATAAAACAGAGATGTGTGTGTAATCGCTTTTCACGTGAAATCGACTTCACCAAATGCTTCCATACTTGTGATGCGTGAATAATTTGACCTCGGATAAATCTTAGGCTCTTCATTTGATTTTTTAATAAATAATATTGCTTTATATTTAAGATTCACTTCTTTAAAAAGGTTCCTCAATGTCAACTTCCGGTATTGACGTAACAACCGCAAAAAGCTTCACTTTCTATTTTGTGTGTTCGTGTGTATGAGAGAGAGAGAGAGAGAGAGAGAGAGAAAGTAAATACTACATACACACCGCTCTCTCACTCTGTTTCACACACATACACACGCACACGCACACACACACACCTTGACTCACTCACACTCTGTCTCTTACAAACACACACATACATAAATGTATACAAACATATTTACAAAGACACACGTGTGTATGCGTTCATGTTCGTAAGAGACAGAGTGTGAGTG